>NC_054371.1:175591990-175839490 GCF_017654675.1 Xenopus laevis
CATACATTAGTATACTGTTGGGAGAGTGCAATTAAAGGGAGAAAATTTGCAATCTGTTTTCATTTTTTATTATTTCTGGTTTTTGTTATTTAGCTTTTTATTCAGCAGTTCTCCAGTCTGCAATTTCAGCAATCTGGTTGCTAGTGTCCAAATTACCCTAGCAACCATGCATTGATTTGAATATGAAACTGGACCATGTAGAGGCCTGAATAGAGAGACGAGTAATAAAAAGTAGCAATAACAAAACATTTGTAGCCATACAGAGCATTTGTTTTTTAGAAGGGGTCAGCTGCAGAGAGTCAAAAGAAAAAGGCAAATAACTACAAAACTATATAAAACACACACACGCACACACACGTCAGGCATGCATGTGACACAAGTGACTGCTAAACACCCTTTATAAGAGTATATTTTTCTAGTTATTCTCAGCTCTTGTGAAATAACACGTGTGTGTGTTTATTCATTTACTCATATCTGTTTTATAGGTAAAATTATTTTAATTACGCCCATTGCAGGAGGGAGCTCTTATTTGTTTAATCGGCACTTGATTGGGTATAGTTATAAGTGCTACATTTAGTTGAGAACCAACAATTGTCATGTTTGTGAATTATAAAAGATGTTATGATGATCTTGTGATATTTGTCATATCAATGTGTGCATATAATATAGTTGGTGATTTAAAAGCAATTGCAATTTCTTGTAAATCAGTAAATATACTGTGTTCTTCTGAACAGGAGAGATTTTACTCTGAGGTCTCCTATCATTACTGAAGCAAGGGACTCTCTTTGTTTAACCAGTAGGTTTTTTTTGTTTACCGTCCGGTTAGCATATTTGTTCACTGCCAATGGGTGTTGCAACCGTTGAAACAAAAGTATAATAAAGGCCAAGTAGAAAAATAGAATCCAAAAAAGCTTGTCACTTTACTGTCCTGCTTGCTCAAGTAAAAAGCATTAATCCACTAGTTCTGTGGTTTAATTCACTAGTCTTATAGCCGGAACTTGTGCATTTGAATGGAGTGCAAAGCATTGTAGAGCTACCAATGCCTCAAACATATGCAAATAAGTATTTATATTGTTCAAATGTTATGCCAGGACAGACCAACTGCTGTCTGCATTGTCTTACCAGACTGCTCACAAACTGCTCATACGAAATTTAACAGTAAGGCCAAAACTTTCCAACCCATCTAACTTATTTATGCATGTTGGGTCCTTCTTTAAGAAAGCAAACTAACTTGACTGACTTGTCACTTTAATGAAACTACAAATTGGCACAATAAATATATATATACACTTTCCAATGAGTATCCGCACTCCAAAGCTGTTGCTAATAGCGGGGTGCAGGGTAATTGTGTATGTATCAATTCTCTGCAAACCAGCACTCCCTTTAAAAACTTGATAATTTTATTGTCGTAGTATCAAATGCCCGATGTTTCGGTATATATATATATATATATATATATATATATATATATATATATATATATATATATTTATGTATTGTGGTATGGTGACAAAAAGGTCCCCAGTTTCCTGGGGAAAAGTGATTGATGGAATGTATGTTGGGCCACAGATTCTCAGATATTGTTACTGAGGTGAGACCAGTAGTGCTCTTAGCAGAGAAACACTATGTCTCTCTGCAAGGTTTTTGTAATTGCTGATCCAGGACTGGTCTTACTGGGAACCCGCAAGAGTAGGGTGGGGCGGATTCCCAAATCCGTAGGCCAGGTTTTCAAGAGGCCCTAGGCCTATTTAGTACACCTGATGCTGAGCAGCAGTGCTGAATGTGTGTGAGACAAACTGCTGGTGTTCTCCGCTTCAGGAGAGAAAGCAAAGCATTTATTTTGTGAACCAGAAGGTTGGATTTTTTTTCTGTTGAACTGCTGTGTTTTGGTTACCTTCCCCCTGCGAGGGGAAATTTCTGCAGCCGCTGGAAAATAAACGCGGGCAGGAAGCCCTTAAACCGATCCTGGTGTGTGAAGTCGCCTCTTTTGCAGCCGACCAGCGAGTGAACCCCAACAATATATATATAATGGAAAATGGAACAATAAGGCAGTTGATAATCTTGTTCATACTGATCTCTCGTAACGTAGGAATAGAGAAAGGTTGGCAAAAAGAGAGAGCGAAAGTATACTGTACAGATAATGAGCAAGGAGATTGGACAATGGTGCACTTTTTCTGCTTGAAGTTTGAAAAAATGCCGTTCATTCAATGGGACTAGCAACTAAGGGCCACCAAATGGTGGTGGTCAAAATACCAACTAAGGTATCAGCAAGAGAGGGGCTCAGAAGTGTTTTGCAGTATATCTGCCCTGTTTGTGTTTCTCACCCTCACTCCATGTAATGGCCAACTAGGTACAAGAATATTGTCATGTGACCATTTTGGTGATTTCTAATATTGTCATATTTACACCAGGGGATAAAATATGATTTGATACATTATATATTACAGTACACAAGTTTCAGTGATTTATGTTACAGAAAATACATCACTAAGCACCAGTTATAAGGATATAAACTAGAGCGACGCACCAGGGTACCAAGAAAAATGGCAGTGGGCCTGATCTTGGAGGCCCGCAATTTCAGGCTTGTCCATTCACATAGTTAACTTCTATATTTATGCATTGTACCAGCATCCATCAATAGCTTACTACCTGCACCGCCAATACTTTTGCCCCTCTCCTGCCCACCACACCAGTTTACCTAACTAAATGTGCATGACCATTGACTTCTGCTTACAAAAGTATATTGGGAGCCCTTGACGTTCGATACTCTAGTGGGCCCCCCGGTGGCCCAGTCTGACACTGAGCAAGCTTGGTTAGTTATAGGGACTAAAGGGCTGATATTCTGTCAGAATATACAGTAGGCTTTTACTGCTTACCGAATTTAGCAGTAGAATATAGCTACTAATACAAGTACCAACTCACTTGTTTGTCTAGGGGTATGAGAACAATCTCCAGGATCGTAGTATTTGTATAAAAATAAGAATATTGATTGTTGTGTTCAGTGAACAAGGTACACATATATTACAATACAGTTAAATTGGGTAAAAGACAGGCACAGGGAACTAGCATAAGATGTTAACTGCTGTCCCTGCAATCCTACTGCCCCCCTCTGACTAGTATTGAAAATGATGATCTACAGTTCATGGCGACCAGTCCTTACAGGATAAGAACAGAGGTGTTCCTTGCTTTGATGTTTACGACCCCAACTGTTGTTTACGCATAAACAATAGCATGCAACCCCCTGGCAATGCAAGTTAGCTATTTACAATACAACTGTACAACTTGTTTGTACAGTTGGCATGTACTCCTTGGGTTACTTAGCAATTCACTCCATATATTATAAATATAATATAATACAGGTATAATATAATGATATAAACTACAGACACTCCCTACAATTTCAACCTTGCTTGTGTTTAGGAATTGATAAAAAGGTGAATCTTAAAATGAAGTAGTACACAATGCACCTAGTAAAGAACAATCCCTAAGGCTAATAGCACATATATCATTTATGCACCAGCTGAGAACACCTGATACTTCCCTTGTCCCCTCTCATTGACAAAAATATATGCAATTTTGGTGAAAAACTACCTACCTCAAGTGGTAACTGATACCTTGCCTTCATATCAGTGACAGAGACATTGGGCAGTTATCAGGTATATATTTCAACATGAATATTGTAGAGTTCAGTAGCTGTAATAAGATTGATATTAGGTATATTTTCTTTACACTAAATTGTTGTCCACTGGTGTTGGTGTTATATTGCTCCATAGTTCTAATTTTCTTTTTCTCATTGATAAGACTGTATCAGCATCACCTTAAATATATATTTACATTTATTCAAACATTGTTTGATGTTAAAATTCACACTATGCAGAGACTAAACTGTCTCAGTATGCTTCGATTAAATAAATATTATTTGATAGTCCTTGGTGATGTAAAGGTGAATCTTCCCTTTTCTATCTAAATGTTTAAGTGTTTTGGGTGTGTCACAATGTTTTGGGTGTGTCTCAGTGTTTGGCTGTCTCTTCAGACTTTCTTCATTCTACCTTGCATGACACCATTGGCATAGCATTATGTATTTTAGAAGATTCTTAAACCCTTCAGCAGAAATAGAGCTATTTGTATTGGTTGATATGGAATGAGAAAAGACAGACATCCACATATTGTTGTCATTGGTTTAAAGGGAAAGTTTACTTTAAAATTAACTTTATGTAGACAGTGACCTTTTTAGAATTGTTCTTGTGGTCCCCTTCCAATATTGCCACTGTATTAAAGGCTAGTCCAAGAGCAAACACATGCATTTCTATATTTAATTTTGAAATTTGACTTGAGGCTAGACATTTTCTTAGTTTCCCAGATGCCTTCAGCCATGTGACTTTGAGACTTGTGCTCTGATAAACTTTTTCACTCTTTACTTTTTCACTGCAAGTTGGAGTGATATTACCCCCCCAGACCATCAACAAAACACAGAGAAGATAACAGCTCCCTGACACCTGCATCCTAAAACTGCTTCCATGCTCCACCTGTTGGTAGATATAAATATAACATGCAATAGTAAAACATTCAAGTCTGGTTCACCCAAGTCACTGTTATGTTGAGTAGGAGAATGAAATAGAAAGAAGTTCCATTGTGAAGTGCTGGCTCTTTTTTTGAAAGCACACAATCAGATAGTGACATGAGATGACTGTCTACATACCAATATTACAACAAATAACAAATTTATTGGTTCAAGTATAAATTATGAAATAGTAGAATGAATGATTTGCAATGTACATAGTGTAATTTAGTAATAAAAACTAGGGATGCACCAAATCCAGGATTCAGTTTGGTATTAGCCCAGGATTTGGCCTTTTTCAGCATGATTCAGATCCGTCCGATTCCTCGTGCCTAGCCAAACCAAATCCAATTGCTTAAAATCAGGTGACTTTTTGTTAAATAGCAAGGAAGTAAAAAAAGTATCTTCCACTAAGGATTGGGGATTTGGCTGAATCCAAAATAATGGATTTGGTTCACCCTAATCCTAATAAAAACTTTACCATAAAAAGCATAACAGAATCTCTTTAAAGGAGACATATAGGATAAATGAAAAAACCCTAATTTTGTAGGCAATGTAAGCAATATATGGTGTTGCTTTTACATGATGCTAAAAATTAATATTATCTTTAAAAATAGCCCCTTTATTAGAGCTCCCTATAGATGTTCTCTGGTCCCTGTCTGTGTTTCAGATGAGGGGTGGGCGTGTCCTAACGGTTCCTGTCAGAAGCACAGTAGGAGGGGGACAGCCAATCACTGCCCAGCAGTCACACAAGCACAGACAGGCTTCAGTTCCCTTTCAGGTCCTGCTAGCTGCTGATTGGTTCCTGTCCTACAGTGCAGTGTGATGAGAGCCGCCGACTAACCTGCACAGCTTGGGAGGGATTATTAGGGTTTTTGCAGAAATATTCAATAAATCAGCCTGTACTGGAAGAAAGTTATCATATATATGACCCCACTCTTAAAGGGATTGCTCACCTTTCAACACTTTTCTCAGTTTACAGTTTTGAGATTGTTCACCATTTTTTTTTTTTTAGCTTTTTATGTCTTTCTGAAGCAGCTCTGTCTAGGGGTCACTGACTGTATATCTGTTTTCTAAACTGATGGATACATTAGTTTGATATATTTCTTATGTTTCTTATATTTCTGCTAAGCAGAATCCCTGAGTTTCATTAAAGGCAGCTGTTAGAATTGATACAATATCCCATAGATGCTACTGAGAAATGTATCAACTAATGTAGCAAACTGTTCAGAATCTCCACCTGGATAACTGAGCTGTCAGACTGCAACGCCGAGACAGGAACACTAGACTTCTTTGAAGAAACCATTAAAAATGGAAAGCAATTTTAAAAAAATGTGCCTACTTCTGGTGAACAATCTTTAAATAACTGAACTGAAAATAAGTGTTTGGAAGGTTAACAACCCAATTAAAACACAAAATAGTCCAAACTGGCGAGGTAAAACTTTGTATTCACATCATATTTTAAAGTTTCTAAATAGAACTTTTTACATCACATTTTCCCACATAACACCACCTACTCAGCACTTCTGCAGATTCAAAAGAATGAAAAAGCTAACTTGCTGTGAAGTGTGATGTTTCACATCTTTGTTATAAGGTGTAAAGCAACTGGCTCCTTTCTATTCTGCTTACAACATAAATTGTTTTACTGTGATAACACGCAGCAGTAGAAATATTTGTCTGCCTCTGGCTGGAGCATGCTGGTCACATTCCATCTGAAATCACGATGCTGTGATGTAATTCATTAGCATTTTTTTCCATTTAAATATGAATTAGTACAAGCTACATTGTGTTGAAATCAGATGAGAATCCAGTTTTCAAAGTAACACCACTGAGATGGTTGAAGATGCTTTCTTACTGGTTGGTTTATACCATGCTGCATCTCTATCAGACCATTGGAATTTCAACTCATATACCAGATTTTAAGACCGCCCCATCCTTAAAGCACCATCCAATGCTGAAAGATAATGTCTATTGAATCAGGCTACCAAATATATGATGTTTACAGATACAGTTGTTAGTACCAGGAAGCATTCTGTGCATGTGTACTGCTATAAGTTTTATATGTATTCATTACTGACATGTCGATCTGTTTTTAACTTGCATGGACTGTATACTATAGGGACATTCTTTACCTTTGTGTGTTAGATATTCCTGCTTAGTGTATTCATGCATGTATGTGTGTGTGTGTGTGTTTGTATATATATATATATATATATATATATATATGTGTGTGTGTGTATATAAAATATATATAAAAATATATATATATATATATATATATATATATATATATATATATATATATATATATATATATAAATAATACACAAAAACCATGAATATCCTGTAAATTATATCCTTAAAAACGGTGAGTTCTGATGTCATTTCTGTCAAATGACTCATTGAAATTTGTGTATTATAATTAATAAAGTACCCCTAGTTGCAAAATATGAGGATATTATAAGTTACCTCGGAGTTCCATGACCTGTATAAAAAAAGCACTCGTCCTTCTAGTCCTGGAGACGGCTCAAGTGAGGAGCCGAAACGTTGAATAAATTTTCACTTTTTTTCAAGACCTGATTGGTACGTTCTTTTCATTGTGGTAAATATGGCTTTTTTTGACCTGCACACATGTCAATGAATGGATCTCTCTGTGTGTGTGTGTGTGTGTGTGTGTGTGTGTGTGTATAGTATAGTGTACAGAAAGACAATGAACGTGTATTTTTGAGATAAAATGCAAATGCAAACCTTCCCTGACGAAGGTTCCAAGAAGGAACCGAAACGTAGGATCACAATAAACCGTATGGTTTCACCTTATTTGACTATTTGATTTTTTGCCTGTGAGTGCCGTAATTTTTGCATTTGACTATATACATATATATATATATATGTATATAGTCAAATGCAAAAATGACGGCAAAAAAAAAAAATGTGATCCTACGTTTCGGTTCCTTCTTGGAACCTTCGTCAGGGAAGATTTGCATTTTATCTCAAAAATACACGTTCATTGTCTTTCTGTTTTTTTTCTTGCATGGATAAGTGAATTTCTTGATGGTAGCTCAACTACTTTTTCAAAGAAAATCTATTAAACTTTATTTCTACACTTTAGATATATTTATAAAAAAGCAAGCTGAAACAATGCCTGAGATGGCAAGGCAAAGAGGCATAAAAGTTGTGTTGCAGATGCTGCTTTTTGTATTGAAGCATACACTAGCCTTGTGCACTGACTTGGCACAGCGTAAGGGGCCTATAAAGCTTTTACTATAAGAGGCTGAGACATTAAATATACCACAACTATTTTTCAGTTGCATTCTATTTTTAATTGTTAAAAGTTTGTTGAAAATAAATAATTAATTTCACTTTCCACCATTTCATAATGAATGTTCAACCGATGTATACATTTAGTCAGCAATCTGACCTAAAAGTCTATTTTGAAGAATGAAAAACTGAAAACCAAATTAATTGACTTTTATAATTTACATTTATAAAAGCAGTAAATGGAATGAAATTCAAGAAAAGTAATTATTTCTTAATAAGCAGTATGGGTGCACTGATTGATTCCGTTAAATACAGAATAATCTATATAGCTAGGAACTGGATAACTTGTATTATAGTGTATGAAGGGTGTTTGCTTTAGAGGCACAACTATAGTTGTAAGTCATTTGACTTAAAGGGTTCAGTTACAGGTTGTCAGTACGTTAAGGCACATATGTATTAAAAATTCCATGATTTGAGTAAAATGTGGCAAACAGTTATTAGAATTTTTCAAATTCTAGTTTTCAGATTTAGGGTTTTGGGATTTATCAATGGATAATTGTTATCAAGTTCAAATGAAAAAGTTCAGCATCAAAAACCAAGCAAGCTTCTACAGAAGCCAATAAGAGATGAATTCTCTAAATTTAAACGCAGAACACGTTACTGTAGAACATATTCCTCATCATATTCAAAATTATAGTTCTAACTATTTTTTGTCTCAACAACTTGCGTGAAATATTGCATAATTTTTGATAACCCATTTAAAAGGTGACCCAACAATTTTTAATCGAACACCAGCATGTCAAAAACACAGTTAAAAAAAATCTTGATTTCCAACTCAAACCAAAATTTAAGATGCCAAATGCGTGGCCATGAATAGAAATAGAATTAAGCAGGACAGGGAAATAATAGAAATGTTTTCATATTTGGCTCTACTGTTGGGAGTATTTAATATAAATAGCATATGCTTATTTAGTTTTAATTCCTATGCTCAGCAAGACACAGCCAAATTAATTCAGTCTTCAATTTTTATTTTTTTAATTTTTTTAGACAGTCTAATTCTAAAAACATTTAGATTTTCATAGCTAAAAAAGAAAAGAAAAACCCCGCTTCTGACTGATAATTCCATGGTTCACTTCTAAAATTTAAATACATCCACTTGCTGATACTTATAATAAATTGTGCAAAATTAATAAACAATTTGTGATTAGCTTAATTGCTTGGAATAAATAAATTATCTGATTAAAATTGTTAAATTACATTAAAGTGCTACTTCCGTGCTTATTCATTAAATAGTTATAAAGGACAGACTTAATCAATATATTTCTGCCATTATTTCATTCTTTTACAATTGATTACTTAAAGTGCATTGGTGTTAAATAAATTAATTTGAATATTTAAAGTGCAAGTGCATTAGTCCATCCAGGGACTTTGTAAACCTTAAAAATTAATTATTGAACCAATTAATTAGTGATAAAAAGAATTAACCAGCAACTCAATCCGATTTAAAAGCAGGAAAAAGGATATAAGAGAAGGTGGAGTTGTCCCAAAACTTACTACCTATTATTTTTCTATCCCTGGGACACCACAAAGCAAAGAAAGGCAGGAAAACCAGGACTGTGGTCTCGATATTACCGTATATACTCGAGTATAAGCCGACCCGAGTATACGCCGAGGTACCTAATTTTACCTACGAAAACTGGGAAAACTTATTGACTCTAGTATAAGCCTAGACACAACTACAGCCCTGTCTCCCAGCAGCGCACATTCTGCCAAAGCGACCCCCCAGCAATCAACCGGACTTCTTTGCAAAGTTGATGGTGACAGAGAATTGCCAAACGGATTACTGTGTGCATTGCCCCACTGTCCCACTACCATGTGCAGAGGGTGTTGTTTGATATTGCCATCACTGTTAATCTTTCATATAACCAACAGAGGGCGCTGTGTGATTTTGCAGTCACTGTTATTCTTTCATATAACCAACAGAGGGCGCTGTGTGATATTGCAGTCACTGTTAATCTTTCATATAACCAACAGAGGGCACTGTGTGATATTGCAGTCACTGTTATTCTTCCATATAACCAACAGATGGCGCTGTGTGATATTGCAGTCACTGTTATTCTTTCATATAACCAACAAAGGGCGCACTCTTATTCTTTCATACAACCAACAGATGGCGCTGTGTGATATTGCAGTCACTGTTATTCTTTCATATAACCAACAGAGGGCGCACTGTTATTCTTTCATATAACCAACAGAGGGCATTGTGGGATATTGCAGTCTCTCCCCAAGTGTACTGTTGGTATAGAAATGATTAAAAGTGACTGAAATCTCAGCTACTCCGGTCGGGTACCGCTGACCCGCGTATAAGCCGAGGTAGAGTTTTTCAGCACATTTTGGATGCTGAAAAACTCGGCTTATACTCGGGTATATACGGTAACTCTAACCCTATCCTTGTTAAGAGCTATCTACACCTCACAAAACCACAAATCCTGTCCCCCTTGAGAATCCCAGTGCGGGACACAATAGGCAGGGAAGGAACAAGAGTGGGATTTGAGCGCCGATCTCCACCAACCAACCGCCCCCCCTGACCAATTCCACTGCTAAGTTACAAGGCTTGAAGCTAAAATTATTTAAGAAGATTGTATTTAAATCCTTTTAAGGAGTTATTTTTAAAAGAAGAGGCAGAATGCCCCCCTAGTGCTATCCCACCCGCACTGGGAGAAAGCAGATAAGAGTACTTACAAACGTATATGCTTTGTGTGAAAGTGGATTAAACAGCGCTCTTTAAGCTGATACTAAAAAAATGGGTTGTATGAGGGTTGGGGCAGACAGGCAGATTCGGGGAGATTTAGTCACCTGGCAACTAATCACTTCTTCTGCAGGGAGACAATCTCCCCGAACTGCCTTCCGCCTGCTTGAATGAAGAATCACCATCACTAATGCACTCGCGGCGCTTCGATTTCCGAAGTTGCCTCATGAGGAAACTTCGGGCGACTTCGCAAATCGAAACGCTGTGATTTCCGAAGAGCAGGCGATTCTTCATTCAAGCAGACGGAAGGCAGTTTGGGGAGATTGTTGCCCCACAGAAGAGGCAATTAGTCTGCCCCAACCCTAAAAGAAATTTGTTTGATAACAACTCCCCTATCACTCTGAGGGCTTCTTGGTTTAAAGGGGTGGATAAAATAATTAGGGGCTTCTTATGGGCAGGAAGCCATCCACGCCTGAACATAAAAATATTGCAAGCATCTTTGTCTAATGGGGGGACAAGCCCTACCTAACCTCAAAGTATATATTCTTGCTGCTCAGCTAGTCTATGCTCATTGGTGGATGGTCCCCGATATGAATAATCCAGCGGTGATACTAGAAGCCGCCATAGTAGGCTCACTTGAAGCCCTATCCAAACTTCGTACCAGGGTGCCTCTTCTTATTGTACCACCACACCCTCTATGGTCACAGTTGTACAGGCTTTCCAGAAAGCCCAGACGTTAACAGGGCCCCTCTGAGGTTTGGTCACCTAGGACCCCACTATAGGGCAATAATCATCTCCCTCACTTTCACGGGCTACAAGACAGTACCAGATGGGCACAGTTGGGAGTCAAAACCTTAAGGGACTTTGTCAATGGTGGTGAATGTAAAACTTATGACTTACTGAGACAAGAGATACACCCTCCCCCTAATATGTTTTTTAGGTTTCTACAGCTGCGCCATGCTTTTAATATACAATTCCCTGCAAGCAGGGCAGCCATCAGGGGGGGACAGGGGGGAGAGTTGTAGGGGGCCCCAAGGGGGGCCCAGCCACACCACACTTACTTGATTAGCCGGCCCCCTATCTTTCTGAGAGCTGCTGACTACGGGAACGCATGGATGTTTAAGGGGCCCTGGCCACCAATTTCCTTATAATGTGGAGGGGGGACACCTGGCCACCAATTTTTTTTTCTCAAGTGGGGTCCTAGCCACCAATACTTTTTAATGGGGGGGGGGGGCTGGCCACAAATGTTTTTTTCATGGGGGGCCCTGACCACCAATATTCTTTTATTAACATGTGGGAACCCTAGCCACCAATATTTTTTTTGTGTTTTTACTGTGTGGTGGGGGCGGACCTGTGGGGTGGGGAGGGTGAACCTGTAGGTGGGGCTTGCAGTCGGCGCAGCCCAGGAAATGTTGTCGTATGGGGCACTGTGATTTCTGATGGCGGTCCTGCCTGCAAGATCCATAAGGTTAGCTGAAACTACCCTAGAGACCTACCTCCATAGACAAGACCTGACTAAACCTGTTAGTCCTCTCCTGGTTCTACATTATATTGTCAACTGCAGGCCCTTCGCCCCTGGAAAGAATTAAGAACAAATGGCAGAGAGACATCCCTAAGTTGGATGATGAGATGTGGTCTGATGCTCTTAAAATGGTTCCAAATATTTCCATCTCAATGAGAGATAGAGACATCCAGGTAAAGTTTTTAAACAGAGCGTACCTGACTCCGTATCGCTTAGCGAAAATATACGATAATGTATCTGACCTGTGCCCTAAGTGCCAATACTGTTCCATGTATTTTGGTCCTTCCCGGTGATAAAGGGAATCTGGGGTAATGTGCTTCAGTTCCTAAATGAAAAGGTTGCACTCCCAAATATTCACTCCCTGGAACTCTGTCTACTTGGCCTAACCGGTGATGTTCCACTTCGCTCCTACTCCAGACTCTGTTACCCGCAGCTTCTCTATTATGCTAAGAAAGCCATTCTAATGCACTGAAAGTCCCTAGACCCCCCCCCCCTCATTGCAATATTGGCAAAAGCTGGTAAATGACACTCTTTCAAGTCAGAAACTGACTGCCAGAGGATGCCCAGAGAAATTTGAAGCCATATGGGGCACCTGGTTGGATATACAGTAGACTGAACAAAAAAGGTTGTAATCCTGTATATTTGTAATTGATGCCTTTGCCTTACTTCTCTCCTTTACTTTTCTGTTTCTTATTTTCATTTTATTGTTGTTAAAAATTGCAAAAATAAAAACTTAAAAAAAAAATTAACCTGCTTGAAATTCTTGGGTAAAGAATGACATTTAACTTTGACAAGTTCTGAATTCTGTACAATGAATAGTTTGTCCTTGTCGATTAAAACAAGAACACTTGTCTTCCAGATGCTTTGTCTTTTAGTGCAAAGCAAGCATTCTGCATTATCCACTTGTATAATGATTTCTTGGAGTCATGGGGGTATATTTATCAAAGAATGAAGTTAGAGATCACCACAGTCTTCTAGACTGAAATTCCGCCACTCTCCATTCATTTCTAAGGGATTTTTAAAGAGTATTGTGGGTGAAAGTGAAAGTTCATCCTTTGATAAATAGGTCTTTCAAAATCCCATAGAAATGAATGAAGAGTGGCGGAATTTCACTAGTGGACGGTGGTGATCTCTAACTTCACTCTTTGATAAATATAACCCATTTGGTTTTACATTTATTTCAGTATGTAGATATGCAGATATTTCATGTTCTGTATGCAGAATAAGCAATGCTGTTTTCATGTAGTGCCCATCCTTGTGCAGATAAAATCTTTAGGTTAATAGCACTGGCAGTGTTGGATGCAAACATGTTAATCACTGGTACTGGATGCTACTTTGTATGGTTTTACTGCACTGTAAATGTATTATTAAGTGGGACCTTTGGCCCTGGAGACTGTGTGCAACTCTTAAAAGGGTTGTTCACCTTTACATTAACTTTAGTATGATGTAGAGTGATATTCTGACAATTTGCAATTGGTTTTCATTTTTTATTATGTGTGGTTTTTGAGCTATTTAGCTTTTTATTTACCAGCTCTCCAGTTTGCAGTTTCAGCAATATGGTTGCTAGGATCCAAATTACCCTAGCAACTATGCATTGATTTGAATAAGAGACTGGAATATGAATAGGAGAGGCCTGAATAGAAAGATGAGTAATAAAAAGTAACAATAACAATACATGTGTAGCCTTATAGAGCATTTGTTTTTTAGATGGAGTCAGTGATCCCCATTTGAAAGTTAGAAAGTGTCAGAAGAAGAAGGCAAATAATTAAAAAAACTATAAGAAATAATGAAAACCAATTGAAAAGTTGCTTCGAATTAGCTATTCAAGAACATACTAAAAGTTAATGTAAAGGTGAACCACCCCTTTAAATGATAAATTTGGCTAACATTTTCCCTATTGGAGCAGCAGGTTAACAGAGCCTCCACTCTTGGGGAAAAAATATTATTTTGTTCAAGGATAGCCACCCCGAGTTATGTGCTCGCCCCAAATATGCTCCTGGGGCAGTTGGCCATACTGGAGCATAGGTATGTGCTTATTAAGTTTGTGTCCCAGATCACTCAGTATGCAAATAACATGAGATTGGATTAGGCACATGCTCATATTGAGAGAGCCAGGACACTTGCTCAGTATGCATATAAGTGTGCCCCCAGCATGGCCATCTGCACTGTAAGCTCCTCTGCCCATATAATTTGAAAAATATAGGCACAAAGTCTGGTGAGCGAAGCAAAATTTTAATTCTCAAATCAATTTTCTTCCAGTATGTAAACATTTTCTGCAAGTTTGTTTTGAGTTTGTGATATGCTAAGTTATACAGCTCTGTTTATAGGGTTTGTATCCTTAGTAACTCCCATAATAAAATAATTACCATGCCACTGAACCTTTACTCTGTGTCTTTAACAGTTAACTTTGGACCTTCTGAAGGCAGCAGACACCGTGGAATCGATGGTTACAAAAACATAAAAATTTGTGGAAAATTTTAGCTTTTCGATGAAAGAATGAGTTCCCTGAAGCCTAGTGGGCTAAAGGCTCCTTCCAGAATAGCAAAACCTGGAGCAGTTGCTGCTAAATCATCTGCTGTCACTGGTAAGAGCATTAGCTTTACATGAAATCACTCAATCTGTGAAGAAGAAATACAGTAAAATAAGCAAGAGGAAATAGGCAAAAATAAGTAAATATACATTATTAACTCTGGGTTTACTAGTTTTGTATTGTGCAATGCATTCATGGTAAATCCTGCCTTCTGTCATGCATTACTGGTGTGGCTGCACATTGACTCACTAGATATTGTTTTTTTATTTTGACTTTTATTAAAGGGGTTGTTCACATTCCAGTATTTTTTTTCCGTTTGATCTAATGCTAAAGTTTACCTTTTTCACCTTTGTATGTCTTAGGGGGGTAAATACATTTCTTATCTGTGGCCCTTCTGAACAGAATCCCAAAGTTTCTTTAAAGGGTTTGTTCACCTTTAAATTGACTTTTAGTATGACATAGAAAGTGATATTCTGAGACAAATTGCAACAAGTTTTTGTTTTTTTGACTTATTTAGCTTTTTATTCAGCAGCCCTCCAGTCTGGTTGCTAGGGTCGAAATTACCTTAGCAAGGTGGAATATGAATAGGAGAGAGTTATAAAAAATAGCAATAACAAAACATTTTTAGCCTTACAGAACATTTGTTTGTTTTTTTTATATGGGCTCAGTGACTCTGAAATTTTTTTGAAAACTATAAAGAGTCAGAAAAAAGGCTGTAAAACTGAAGGCAAATTGAAAAGTTGTTTAGAATTTGCCATTCAATGACAAAAGTTAACTTAAAAGTGAACCACCTCTTTAAAGGCAGCTCTTAGAATAGTTGCTAATTTTCCACAGATGCTGCTGAGAAATGTATCAACTAATGTAGCAAATTGGAACCGTTTAGAATCTGCACCTGATTTACTGATCTGCCAGACTTAAGCACCAGAAGGAGGCGCATTACACCTTAAATGGGTTGTTCACCTGTGTTATGTGCTACCCATAATACTCTAACCCCCATCCCCTTGTTTGCTGAAGTTGCTGAATATTAAAGGAAGCATCGCTGGAAGATTTGGAGTAGGTGGAGCATCTTTCCCTAGGCAGTGTGGGGAGCGTGGTGACAGCACAGTTCTGGAATTCCCTTTTCTCTACTCTAATTGGATATAAGCAGAATCCTTTGTATTAAATGTATGCATCCTGCTTATTCACTTGCTATCATACTGCTACAAATGTGAAAATGTTAGGGCAGGGGCATACAGGGCGGATTCGGGGAGATTTAGTCGCCTGCCAACTAATCACCTCTTCTTTGGGGCGACAATCTCCCCGAACTGCCTTCTACCTGCAATAATGAAAAAAACGCCAGCGCAATGGCACTTGTGGTGCTTCGATTTCTGAAGTTGCCTCACAAGGAAACTTCACTGAAACTCCGAGAGTGCATTGCCGCAGGCGATTTTTCATTTTAGCAGGTGGAAGGCAGTTCGGGGAGATTGTCGCCCCAAAGAAGAGGCGATTAGTTGGCAGGCGACTAAATCTCCCCCGAATCCGCCCTGTGGGCCCCTGCCCTTAGAGTTAAATTCATGCAAGACTGTGAAACAGAACCTGTGCTATAAACTAAAACCTCACATCTGTGCTCGATTATACTTCTTATGTATGTATGTATGTATGTTTTAGGGATGCACCAAATCCAGGATTCAGTTCGGGATTCGGCCAGGATTCGGCCTTTTTCAGCAGGATTCAGATTCGGCCGAATCCTTCTGCCCGGCCAAACTGAATCCGAATCATATTTTGCATATGTAAATTAGGGGTGGGGAGGCTAATCGCGTGACTTTGTGTCACAAAACAAGGAAGTAAAAAATATTTTCCCCTTCCCACCCTTATTTGCATATGCAAATTAGGGTTCGTTTTCGGTTCGGTATTCGGCCGAATCTTTCGCGAAGGATTTGGGGGTTCGGCCGAATCCAAAATAGTATGTATGTATATTTTTATTTGTATAGCGCTCCTTGAGGGCAAAGCACTGTACAGCAAAACAATAAATTAGTAGTAACAAGGGGTCATTGAAATAAAAAGTAACAATAAGTGCATTATTTGAAATACAATTCAGATAAATATAAAATATAATTACAATACAGATTAAGTGCTCAGTGTCAAGGAAACAAAAGGCTAGAGGACCCGATCCCATAGGGCTTACAGTCCAAATGGAATGTGCCCCCTCCCTCTTTCCCCCAAGCATATATATGGGAGAGGTAATGTGTCAGCTTAGCTCCTGCTCTTTAATGATTGCTTTGTCAAGAAACTTATCAGCTCCCTTTTCTCAGTTATTTGGTTCCCCCCTCCGCCAGCATGTATCCCTGAAAACACAAGTCTCAACAGTTCATTTAGTTTATGATCCTATTGGCAGAAAGTTACTAACTCTCGTTAAGACAGAGAATTTGTACGTGAGTTATTATGATAATAGCATAACAGCAGTGTGATCTCTAACACTAGTGAAAGCATGCAGACTATAGCTAGTAAGCGAGATTACCTCCTGTTGGGATTGTGAACCAATGAGACGAAAGTCAAGCAAATTAACTGACATGCACAGAAAATGTTGAAGCTTTTACTGCTCGTTCTCAGCTCTGTATAGCATTTTAGTGATGTGATGTAGTCCTGTTTAGAAAGGGTTCGAAAAAAGTCTTGATTTCCGGTCATCAAACTGCTTCTTGGCTCTTTGCTTTGTCACTTTGCCACCCAAGTGGCCACAGGGGTTCCCAGCCTACCCTCCATAAATTTCTTGTTTCTCCCCGTGGAAGGTGCCAGATTATTGTTTACTTCAGGAATTCTATTTTTACCACCAACCCAACTAGAAAACATTTTACAGGGAGAACACTGTCTGGTAACGTCAGCAAGTGAAAATATTCTATCTGGATTAGCATATAATATTTCCCTATAGAGCAAGTAGAAAATTGTAATTTGTTGGAAACGCCCATAACTTTCATTTTTTTCTTGGGTATATTGACTTCAACCGACATGCAAAAAACAATAGAATGGATACTTAATGGGTGCTAGCTTGCATAGGGCACATATAATAGACATATGCAGACTCCAGAGCACATAAGCAAACCCACTGCAATTTTATCAGAAAAGTCATTGTAGGTTTGTCAATTCAACTGAAACCTTTTTATTAGTAGCTGTTACTGATCCTTATAAAAAAGCAGAATCTCTTAAATTTCATGTAGTTTCAAATAGTAATGGGTTTCCAACACCCTGTTCATATGTCTCCTGTGAAGCTGTCTCTTTCTGGGACAGATGCTTGGCCACACCAAAATCACATTTCCTAAACAGCCAATTATTTGCAAAGAAATAACACTTGGACATGGACAGGTGCAACTGACGAATTGGTTGGGTCTTTTCAACCAAGTGAAATGCACCTAAAAGGAGTCTTTCATTAACTTTGTCTGCTACTGGTTTGTGGTTACATTGATTTTTAATTGTGATGACAGATGTTAAAAGAGGGCTACCTGTACCTGCAGCTACTTGCAGATGTTTATTTGTAGTTGAAGGTGCTTATAACCCCACTGTAAGTAAAGACTCTTTATTCCATTGATTTTCTTGGTGAATTGGTCAATTAAAAATGTGTTTTATATGTCTTTTGGTTTAACTATTTTATTTCCCTGTTGCAGCCCCAACTGTAAAAACAGCAGCAGAGAAACCAACCCCCCCTTCAGGGACTGCAGAAGAGTTTGTTGATGATTTTCATGTTGGAGAGAGGGTCTGGGTTAATGGTAATAAACCTGGATTCATTCAGTTCCTTGGTGAGACCCAGTTTGCTCCTGGACAGTGGGCAGGGATAGTATTGGACGAAGTTATTGGAAAAAATGATGGTGCTGTGGCTGGAGTTAGATACTTCCAATGTGAAGCCTTAAGAGGAATATTCACTAGGCCATCAAAATTATCACGAACACCATTGGAAGAGGAGAGCAATGGTACTCAAACTGCTCCTGTTTCTAGAGCTACCTCTCCAACCTCTATGTCTTGTACAAATGTATCTCCAGTTGTAACGACTGCTCCAACATCAGTAGTGACACCATTAAAAACCTCCACACCATCTGCAAAGGAATCCTCTACCCCAGCCCAATTAAGCAATCTTACAAGGACAACAAGTGAATCCATATCGAACCTTTCTGAAACTGGATCTGTGAAAAAAGGAGAACGAGAGCTTAAGTTAGGTGACAGAGTCTTGGTAAGCCATCTATTTATTTTAAGCTGTCTTTAATTGTCAAATGTTATCTCTTTACCTTTTGCAGGAATTATAGAATGATTACTGCATATCTCATGCATTGCTACAAACCCTTTGGCTTAGCTGTATTTACAGGAATGTAGCTTTTTTTTAGGAACAGTTGTGGAGAGTTTATTTATTCTGTTTACTTTAATATGAACAACATTGATGTGCATTTAAAGGATAAGTAAGTCTCTTATTTTAAAACTGTGAAAACCTCAAAGAGGTGCCTGCTGCGTATGCCTGATTCATTTCATTGGAGGCAACGAGCATGTCCGGTAGGCACTTCTTTGAGGTTCATTCAGCTGGAGAAAGAAGGAGAGCTCAGAAAAAGAAAGAAGCAGAGCTTCACGCTAAACAAGAATAAGGCATGGGATTGGATCCATAATCTTTGGGGGTTGTGTGGCAACCAAGTGGCACATGAAAAATTGCATGTGTAGAGGGAAGAAAGGATTTCACTAAATATGAGTAAATTCTGCATAACAAAAAACAATTCAAAAGCCATGAGCTACTTGGAGACAAAAAAAAAACAAGCTGAAGGTTTTGAAATGACCCTCACAGTCCCCTGATGTAAACATTATTAAAAATCTGTGGGAAGAACTGAAACATAAAAATACTGTGTAAAAGGAAGGAAAACTGAAAATCAGGGCATGCAAAATTGAGATTTCACTGTAAATTCTGCAATAGTCCAAACTTTTACACATGCTACAATCTGCATTTCCTTTATTCCAATGTTTTACAGTTGGCAAGTATGAAATTCTCAAACGGTGCCCAAACTCTTACATTCAATTGTATGTGTATGTATACAGATACACAATTGCCATTTGCTCTTGTTATAAATTTTAGTTGGCATGCATGCTCAAGCACCATAGTGGTGAGTGATCATACAAATATAATATACAGTCCAACTGAGCTGCACATGAATTTAGGTATAAAGGTAGCATTATTTCAACATGTAAAATTCGCCCAAATGATACAACAGTGATATGCAGTATTGAGTATGATTCAGGTAGTCTATTAATCATTTCACAAGCATGATGTATAGGATCTGTTATCCGGAAACCTGTTATCCAGAAAGGTCATCTCCCATAGACTCCATTATAATGAAATAATAATTAATCAATTATTAATTGAACCTGGCATATAGCTGTAGAATAGCTGTTAAATAAAATGCAAAATTGTATTGTTCTTAGAAACAGAATTGCTTCTTCCATATCCTCCTTCATAGATGCTCTTAAAAGGCACCTGTTGGGTAAAAATGTCAAAGGTGTGGGCTAATATGCGGAGGCATAAAAGAGAAGGCAAATAAATTGGCACCATTATACAACCTGATGCTGGCATCTTAACTTCCCGGTGCTGTTAGGCGTAATTCACTCATCTAGAAGAAGCAGGCCACGATTGTTGAGCACCCTCCTTTTCCTAGTATTGATCCAATCACTGAGGTCTTGTGGTGAAGTATATTATCCGCTATCACTCTCAGGCGTGCCGGGTACAGCATTGCATATTGATAGCCGAGCTCCCTCAAATGTCGCTTGCAATCCACAAATCTGGCACACCAACATTGTATCTCTCACCAAAGATGGAGACCTTTGCTGTGTTGTAATCAACGCCTCTTTTTTCCGGCCTTGCGATAGTGCTGCGTCTCTCGCATTTAGCATTCTTGCGATGAGGGGTCTTGCCGCCACTCCTGGTATTGGGGCCTAGGTTGGTAGCCTGTGTGCTCTCTCGACTGCAAATGTCGACGAGAAGGCCTCTCCCAAATTTTTCCACCAACCAGGCTTCTATGACGTTTTCAGGGGCGCTTCTGGAAATCCAATGAACCAAAGATTATTGTGACGGAGCCTATTTTACAGGTCGTCAGACTTATTAGCACAGGTATGCTGCTTTGTCAAGTTGCTGGATGCACTCTGGTATTGGGTTGCAGACATCTTCGACCGAGCTTACTCTGTGGTCCAGCATGGCGGTCTGCTCCCGTCGTTTTTGGAGATCAAGTTTAATGATAGAGCTCCACTTTTATTTCCTATGTTTTTGCAAATATCAGCGTTGTGCAGGTTTCATTAGAGGATCTGATTTCGGCAAGAAGATCAGTTAATGTGGGCTCTGCTGGTTGGGATTCTTCTATCTCATTAACGTCGGGCCCATCGCCGCCATCTTGATCTTGCTGGGCCTCGCGGCTTAACCTTTCAAGCCATGCTGCCGCCTCTGAGACTCGCTTCTGTGCTCGATTTTGCCCCATCAGGGATCTTCGTGGCAGGGGCTCCCAGTGTAGCTCACAGGGCTCCGTTTTTGCTGGGCGATGTCGCTGATATTCACAGGATATTTAGGATCGGGAGTCGGAGATAATCTCTAGTGCGTCCTCTTATATGCGTCGTCAAACCATGCCCCTAGACTGAAAATTGTTTACGTTACATATGAATAAAAAAAAAAATTTAGGGAACAGAATCACAAAATACTGAAATAAAGAATATAAATATATCCAAGGTTCAATAAAAGCGGTTTTGTTTTCCTTTTCATTTTTGGCTTTTTTTTACTGGACACGTTAATTAATTATATTCAAATAAAGGAAAGCAGATATAACAGCTGGAGGACTAAGAATTCATCCACGTCAACTGACAAACTAAAAATAGATCTTTCCTAAAGACATGAGACCTTCAGGCTGGATATTAAAATAGGAAGTGAAGAGTTCATTTTTCAAGTACACTAGTGATGTGTTTGCTTTTCCCAGCTCTGTTTTTTTAAAGGAGAACTGATAGATAGAAAGCCATAAATAATTAGCGTTGCATAACTACATAAAAATGTGAGTATTACAACAAAAAAAAACCATAACTTCCATCCTGTTATAAATATATATTAGAAGTCAACTTGGGGATCAATCAAAGCATTTGACTTCATGCTTTGTGCATTTATAGGGCTACAGAACTCCTTGGTCAGAGCTGTGGAGTCGGAATCAGCAACAATTTTGGGTATCTGGAGTCGGATTTGCCAAAAATTTACTGACTCCTAATAACTTTAAATAGAAGCACTGAAAAAATTCAAATCAGATTTAAGAGCTTCTATAAAGGAAGATATGGCGGAAGCAATTACAGTATGTGTCTAAAAACAATACTTTTAGTTAATTTTGGATTGTATTGAACAGCTATTCTACAGCTAAATGCCAGGTTCAGTTAATATATAAGTAGTTTTAGGTTTTCCAATTGTTTTTGCTTTATATAGTTTAACTTTGATTTGTTTTAGAATTTAGAATTACATTGAGCTTTGACAGTGATAAAATGTCTTATGTTGTGTACATACCTTATTTCAACATGGAAAATACATCAGTATATTAAAGAACAGTAACACCTAAAAAGAAAGCATTTTAAAGTAATTAACTTATAATAATATACAGTTAACATGCACTGGTAAAAGATGCGTGTTTGCTTCAGAAACACTATAGTATAGTTTTATCAAAGCATATCAACAGTACATTATATTTTAATTACTTTAATACACTTTCAGTTTTTGGTGTTATTGTTCCTTTAAACATGTTGGAGTTGGAGGTGGAGTTGGAGGTAGCCAAAGTATTTATGTATTGACTCCACAGCCCTGGGTAAATAGCTATTTTTATAGGACCTAGATCACCACAGACACCTTTCCCCAGTTGAGAACTCAAAGTGGTGTGGTTTAAGAGTCTCACATTTTCTGTACCAGACGGACTAGGTATTTATATACTATGTTACAGAGCTACTATGCCGTTTCTTTTTTGATAATCAGTAATAGGTGCTCCTGCTTCTGCAAGCAGGTTTTTATACTACTTTTTCTTACATAAAAAAGATTGGGGAGATCAGTGTAGTGGGAGACAATGATCATACCCTGCCCCTGAGCCTGGGAGAAAAGTAGTCCCTCAGCAGGTGGATTTTGAGTATGCAAAATTAAGTGTAAAAACCATTTGGAATGTGCTTAACAAATAGGACACTTTTGCTAGGGTTAATGAAGAGGAGACTTAAGTTATATCTAAAGTGTAGTTTAGCCCTGTAATGCCATAAATCCTATCAAGACTTTAAATATGTTGGTGAATATTTGCTAGGACATATCCTTAATACCAATAGTTTTATGTGCCATGTATGTTGACAGGTGAGTGGATCAAAAGCTGGAGTTATTCGTTTTCTGGGAGAGACAGATTTTGCCAAAGGAGAATGGTGTGGAGTTGAATTAGACGAGCCTTTGGGAAAAAATGATGGAGCTGTGGCAGGTACAAGGTGAGTGTCACGTGTCATTATCTGCAATTTGGTCATGAGAACGCATGTATTTAATATTAGCACATTCTGAGCTTATATGGAAAAATAAATCATACTTTTTTCTGCATAGTAATAATTAAAGGGGCAGTATACCCTCCATGTTAATATGAATAAATAAGAGTTGTGCTGAACATACTTTTTGTCTATTATTTTAATGCAAAAAATCTGTTAAATGACAATATTGGTGTAGCAGTTTAATTAGTAGAATTAGCTATTCTAACCATGTAAACTCAGGCAACAAACTTTGAGAGTAGAATAGGTCATTTTGAAGAACTCAATGAATTTCAGTACAGTTCATTATAGGAAGGCACCTTTCCAACACGTCACTGTGGTATTTCTGCTCTGTTTGATGTGTGTGTAAGTCTGCCATCTGTAAGTCTGGTGTTTGTAAAGTAGCAACAGCAGTTCAGCCAAAAAGTGTTAGGCCACATAAAATCACATGGGACTGCTGTGTTCTTTTTGTACTAAGTGAAAATCACATGTACACTGACTGCCAAGGTTTAAACTCTCTAATAGTAATGAATTATTTGTTTTTCATCATAAGATAATGGGTTTTCATGGGCAAGCGCCTGCACATCACCATGTGCAATGATGGCTGCCTGCTGCAGTGGTGTAAAATGATAAATAACACTACGGGGAACTTAAACCCTCCTTCAGATTTGTTTTTCACTTTTAAGCTCCAGTACACAGGCCACTCCCCAAACTTTTAGTATATAGCAGATGGCCCTGTTGTATTGAGCTTCTGACTTTTTTCAGCTTGTAGCTGATCATGCAGTTTGGTTGGGTTACTGATCTTGACAAGCCATTGCAGGTTGAGGCTTCAGGGTTGTTATTATTATTATCCTTAATTTGTAATGCTTAACTTTTTTTTACTCAGGCTGTCTCCTCTTCCCTTACCATTTTGGCTGAATAGCAGATTTTAGATATTTCTTCTGACAAGTTTGTTTCATCTTTTATTTAAAGGTATTTTCAGTGTCAGCCAAAGTATGGCTTGTTTGCACCTGTACATAAAGTTACACGTATTGGGTTTCCATCAACCACTCCAGCGAAAGCAAAAACATCCGTAAGAAAAATTGCTACCACTCCCGCTACCCCAGCTTCGCTAAAACGTAGCCCCAGTGCTTCTTCCATAAGTTCCCTGAGCTCCATCTCCTCCTCTGTAAGCAACAAACCAAGTCGCACAGGGCTGGTAGGTCATTGATATCTTTATACAATTATAAAAACAATGATTATTTTATATATATAGTTCATATATATAATAATTATAGGGGATGCCATCTTCTAAAAATAATTTTTTTCCTAATGATAGAAGGTGTAATTCTGTGGAACCTTCCAATATACAGCTAGTATATTACATCTAAGTAATTCTAAAGCAACTGCACTTGCTGAGTAATCATTGAAGACGTTGAACTGAAGAAGCTGCTCGGATGAGTAGTGAAACGTCTTCAATGACCTGGATGAATGAAAATCCTTCATAGTCATATCTTTCAATATACATTTATTAAAAATGTTCACTGTTTTTACAGTTATTTGTTAATGTAATTGCTGTTAAAAGCAGTATCTGCATGTCCTTTGCTGTTCTTTGCCCTGGTGGCTCTAAATTTTGCAGCAACTGTAACAGAAGCCAGATTATCAGTAGGTCATTAGACTTGTCTTGGCTGAAGGAGCAGAGAAGAGAAAGGATCAGACAAGTACTGCTTTCAGCTGCATTTCAATTATATTTACAACTTAAAACCACTGAAAATGTATTATTAATGTTATTAGAGATTGCTTAGAATTATATTTTCTTTCATTTTGGGAATTGTTATTTCTGGGTGAACATTGCCAAGTGTTCATTTGTCCGCCTGTTTACTTTATAAACGTTCGCAATCCATAGTATGTTTTAGTCAGCACTAAAATAATGAGTTTTCCTCCAGCTGAAGCACCATTTTTCACAATGCCTACATGTTCTGTTATTAGCCTTCTTGTAAAGAAGGACGGAAGTGTGCAAGTCATTGTGGAAATTAAGTCCTAGCTGGAGGAGAATGGGCTACTTCTTCATTGTTTAAGTGGTACATGTACAAAGAACCAGCACTACAGAGAATAGCAAAGAACTGACAGATATTGCTTTCAGTAGCAAACATTACCAAATAATCTCTTTGACCAATAGGAATTTTGGAAAACTGGAAAACTGCTTAGAATTACAATTGCTTTTTTAATGCAAATATTTACATTTGGGTTTACACCCCTGGTTTAGAAGATATGAAAAAGAGCTTTCATGTTTGTGTAAAGAATCACGATGAATGCATTCTTATTGTAGTGCATCCTTTAGTTATCATAAAAATAGAATATATAGTACTGTGTTTAAATTGTGCCCATAATGACAAATAATAGTTTTCTTTCTCTACTTGGATAGTCAGGTTTTTTGGAGAATGTTTTACAGCTGTTTCATACATACTGCTCTGCATTGTCACATAGTCCCATCCAATATCTAATTGTAGTTTGGATGTTTCGGTGTCCTTATATTAAAACGGTTCTTTTATTCTTTGAAATGTTTTATATTTGATTTTTGTTCTCTAGTTAACTGAAACATCTTCCCGATATGCAAGAAAAATTTCTGGCACAACAGCTCTTCAAGAAGCTTTGAAAGAAAAACAGCAACATATTGAACAACTTCTGGCTGAAAGGGACATGGAGAGAGCTGAGGTTGCCAAAGCCACAAGTCAAGTGGGAGAGGTCGAACAAGAGTTATCAGTGATACGCCATGGACATGATCAGGTAAAAGTCCTGCATGTTTGGTAGAAGACACTTAAAAATATTCAGCTTTTGGCCTTTTATAAACCAAGTTATCCTAGGATTATAAAGTTATATATGCAATATCCTCTTGTATGAATTCCATGTGCTGAAATCCTTTTTCTTATTTGCCTCTAGTATGTGGTAGAAATGGAAGCGAAAATGGATCAGTTGCGTGCTTTTGTAGAAGCGGCTGACAGAGAAAAGGTTGAACTTCTAAACCAACTGGAAGAGGAGAAAAGGTAAGTATCTGGTAAAAAGCAAAAAAGTGGTATTGGTTTAACAGATTATTGACCATACTTAGGTATATTAATAATATGTGAATGGGGGTTAGGAAATGTGTAACTGGCCCTTTCAAGAAAAACACTAAAGCATTGTAAGCATTTATAGTAGGCTGGTAGCTTTTTCAACTTCTTCTCCATTATATTAATAAGATTTATTCTCTCAAATGTAAATGTTTTTGCACATTTTATAATTTTCTTTGATTCACTAAGATTGTTAGCACCTTATAGCGTGTGTTTAATACAAGGGAGTATAATCATCCAGTCTTTTTTCATGAAAATGTATTTTGAGGCTGTCATGGATGCTAAATTACTATGATTTTTGTTTTCCAGGAAAGTTGAGGATCTTCAGTTCCGTGTTGAAGAAGAGTGTATCACAAAGGGTGATTTAGAGGTAAAATATAGCCAGCACATTTTCATTTTTGCATTGAAATATTTCTTCTTATGGTAACGAATTCAAACCACACTGATGGTTATACAGAATAAGGTAATAGTTTATATTTGTTTAGCAAGTTTGTTCAACTGTAGATCCTACAACATGACGTATATGTGAACAGTACAGGTAAATTGGATAGAGGGGAGCTATTCTTTCCAGCATGGTCACCATAGATAAAGCTTTACTGAGCTGGCAACTACACTTGAAATTCATCATCTTCACAGGCCAGCAATGCTTCTTGCTTGCTAATGCTTTTCACAATCTAAAATCAGACTGTCAGGTTTGTAAAACTGGAAGTGTCATAGTGACAATCACTAGTTATAGTTACTTTGCTTGTAGATTACTGCCAGTTTTATAAACAAAGTTCTGCAATTATTTCTGAAACTGATCTGTTGAATGCCTTTTCTGTTTATGCTTCCTGAAAGGAATGCTGATTTGATTGATTAAAATAGCTTAATAATAATTACATTAGCTAAGTACCATGGTGGGTGGTAGAAAGTATTACGGCAAATGGCAAATGGGGTTATTTGTGTTTAGGTGGAAAACAGTGGCCCAAGCTATCTGTCACTGCATGAGAACAATCACACACCCCATGTGCCATAAGCCTTAAAAAGTATTCACTTATGAAGTGAAATTAAAACATTTTTCATTTTACACTTCAAAGGGGATCTCCAGACAGAAATTTTTTTCACAAAGAAAATTCTAAGCAACTTTGCAATATATATTAAACTTTTCAAAGTTTTAAAGGAGAAGGAAAGGTTAAAACTAAGTAACCCTTATCAGAAAAGTCCACCTAAATATACCAGTAAACCCTCAAAGAAATGCTACTCTGAGTCCTCTGTAAAAAGAAACACTTAATTTCTTTCCTTCTATTGTGTGCACATGGGCTTCTGCATCAGACTTCCTGCCTTCATCTTAAACCTCCTTGCCCTGGGCATGAGCATGCTCAGTTTGCTCCTCTCTCCCCCTCCCTTCTCTGCTGTAATCTGAGCCCAGAGCTATGAGTGAGCAGGGAGAGATGTCACACACCAAGCTTATACTGATGCTGCTATTCTAAACAAACAGAGAGTTTCTAGAACTTTTTACTCAGGTATGGTAAAACATTCTACAGAATAAATATAGCATTCTAGCTTGCACTATTGCAGCTAATCTATTGGCAATAAAATGCCTCCGTAGCATTCCTTCTCTTTTAAAGTTAATTTAGTAAATTAATTTGCAGTTGAAAGCATTATTTTTTTTATCCCTTTTTGTTCTGTGCTTCTGAATCTAAACAATGTAACAGAAATGTTCCTCCAGGTCTGGTAATCATTTAACTTCTGCTACACTGGTTCAGGAGGCAAAGGAGGATCTGAACAATCAGATGGATATTGCTTTCAATAGCAATTATGTTTTAAAATAACAGTAACAATATCGAAAGTATTAAATTATTGTATACTGGAAAACTGCTTACATTTTCTTTCAATGTGAAAATGTCATTTTGTGCATTTAGGAGGTTCTCTTAAAAAGCAAGTAACATGCAGATGGTAGGCCCCTGATAATAAATGGCTAATAATATGAAAGTTTTGATTAAAATAGTTTTACCTATTTATACAGTTTTAGAAACTTTTCCTGCAATGTTATCGAAAATTAAAAAAATTTGTTAATTTATACAAATATAAAACGGGTAGTTGTCCTAATTTAAAAGGATAAAAATTGACTTAAAAAATAAGATTTTTATAGTCAAATTAGGTAAAACAGGTAAATTTGACTAAAAATAGAAAAGTGTTCTATTTTAGATACATGTGGTCTAATGTATAGTATGTGTGTTATAAAGGGACACACAGGGTTTTATTTATATATGCATAGGTATATATATTGTGTTTTAATTGGTATATTGACATGGTAGATAGCTTTAAAACTCTTGGGTTGGGGCATTTCTGGATTGCCAGTTGGACAGCCTTTGCTTGAAAATTCTAGCAGATTTCAGCAATGGCTTCCATTATACTACCTTTTCAAACTACTCAATCATATTTAAAAAGTCTTAAAAATAGTAAATAGGCACATTCAGATTTGATTTTCTTACCAGTTCACCTTGTAGAAAGATAATCTTGTGTTACTTGCCCTTTAGGTACTTTTTCATTTTCCATTATGTCATAAATATTGTTGAAAGAGCCTTCCAGTAATTTTTCCCATTTTATAGTGACACATTTAGACATAAAATAAATATGTAATTCCTTTGACTTTTGAGGTCTAAGTAGCTTTGAGAAAATGTATTGTTTTCTAACTAAGACTGGCCATTATACATTAAATATAATTCTGGGGGATCTATATATTTCTAGCCTTAGACAGAGAAAATGTTGGAATGGCCTCTTTCTGGGCACTGCAGTGTTTATCAGTGTATTAAAATGCTCAGATCTAGCCCCATCCAAACTAGATGAACATTACACTAAGAGAGGTAATACACTTTTAGATCACTGGTTAATGCCATGTTATTATGCTACATTTTTAGTCAATAATTATGGTATTAAAGGGGTGGTTCACCTTTAAATTAACTTTTAGTTTGATGTAGACTTTCAAATGCTACAGCTATTTGCAATTGGTTTTCAATATTTATTTTTATGTTTTTTTTAATTATTTAGCTTTTTGTTCAGAACTCTGCTAGGGTCCAGTATACCCTAGCAGCCAGGCAGTGGTTTGAATTAGAGACTGGAATAAACCTAAGAGAGGGCAGGAATAGAAAGATAAGTAAAAACAAACAAAAAAAATAGCAATAGCAAAATTGTACCCTCACAGAGGAATAGTTTTTTTGGTTGATGGGGTTAGTGACCCCCATCATGAAAAGAGGCAGGAGAACAATTAAAAAAAATTAATAAATTAAGACCAATTTAAAATTTGCTAAGAATAAGACATTCTATATACTAAGAGTTAAGGTGAAGAACCCCTTTAATGGTGTTAAAATATTTTAAAATAACTGCCACTAAATTGTCTCTGTGTCCTTTAGATTTGTTTGAGAACACATCTCACCAAATACAGGTTTGGTCACTGAAGAAGTAAAACTGTTACATTTAATAAATTTCACTGTATGGCCAAAGTATCTGCGCACATATAATTAGTGAAATTGTCACTTGAAGACACACGCATTTATGACACAGGTAAACAACCATGTAATCACCTGCAACAAACATTGTTTGTAGAATTAGTTGTACAGAAGAACTTGTGACATTCAATGGGACTCTATTATAGGATGCCATCTTTCTAACAAGTCAGTCCATCAAATTTTGAACTGGTAGAGCTGCCTAAATCAACTGTTAATAAAGTATACATTTCTACAAGCATATCAACACTTGAGAGTTTGAGGTCTATTTATCATGCATGGAGGAGAAATAATTGTCTGGCTACAGTCCCTGGTTCTAGTAAGAGCAAACCTTAATGCTACAGCGTAGAGAGACATACTTGACAATTCCATGTTTCCTACCTTGTGGCAATAGTTGGAGAAAAGCCCTTTCCTGTTACAACACTATGAACACTATGAACAGTCCCTATGAACAAAGCCGGGTGTGTACAGAATTGGGTTGCTCGGATGAGAGTAGAAGAACTTCACTAGCCTGCACAGTTACATAACCTCAACCCATCTGAACAATTAAGGGGTAAATTGTTATGCCAACTGTGAGTGAGACTGGATTACCAAATGCCCACCATATCAAATTATGTTGTGGCTAAATTGAAGCAAATCCTGCCAACAAAATTCTAATATCTGGTGGAAGCCTTGTCCTGAAGACTAGAGGCTTTTATAGCTGTAGAATGAGGACCAATGTAATTTAATACACTTGTTTTTGGAATGAGATATTGGACAGACAAGTGTCCAGATACTTTTGGCCATATCGTGTATAATTTACAAGTTAATTCAAAGTACAGGCAAATCTTGTTATACTAAATTATTATTAGTTTATAGGCTTGTTGTGGAAGTGCTCAAATATTTGGTCTAAAAAATGGCGCCCTAACTCTAAACAATATTTTGCTTCTCCATAATCTATTAGTGCTTTAACAAATGGCTTTTGTAGTGGCAAACATATTTCTATTAAAATATTCAGTAAAGAACTAAACGATTAATAGATATTTAAATAGATTCATACTGAGTGCTAAAACAATCATGAAGTGTTTTTGTTAGTGCGCATTAATACTTTTGCTGCCCAGGGAAACTGTACCATGTTTTAATACTCAGCTTTGTATTAACAAGTGAGGAGATTTCAGCTTGCAAATGTATTAACAATCTAAAATGCTAATGCATTTCTTGTTAATTCTGGAAAAATGTAATTTTACTTGCTGCATGCACCTATCTTATGTTTCTACTTATTTCCATTTCTGTGTGTCTTTCAACACATCATTGTCTGTCTTTTTTTATTATCTTGATCACCCTTTTCCAAGCATCATATTGGTCCTTTTCCCCTCGTTTTTTTTCCTGCTTCATCTTTGTTCATCTATGGTCCAATGGCACCGGAGCACGGCCTGCATGTGGCTCCTTCCTCTTGTGCTGGCATGTGATGGTGGCACTGTTGTGTTCTCTTCCTCTCCCTTTTTACTAACAGACGCAGACCAAACTGGAGCATGCCCGCATTAAGGAGCTTGAACAGAGCCTGCTCTTTGAAAAGACCAAAGCTGACAAACTTCAGAGAGAGTTAGAAGATACTAGGGTAATGGTTTTCAATATTTAATGGAAACTCCCTGGAAAACACTGTTTATAATAACTTTGTTCAGCTAAAGTGAATTTTGAGGTGATGGAGTAAAAACATATTCTATAGTTAGTGCAGGGGTACCCAACTACAAGCCTTAAGCACACCATATTAAGTTTATACCCAGTTAAGGAAGGTTTAAGTTATCAAAATTCTAAAATCACAGTGACCTCACCATCTGCCAGACAGGGATATTTTGACATGCTGGTCTGTAATGGCTCTTAAAGCTTGAAGTTGTACACCCCTGTATTAGAAGTCGCTTCAGATGAGGAGAAAGGGTATTTATGTCTTCACATTGCTACTATTGTTTAAGAAAAAGTGTTAATAAAGTGTCCGGTACTGATTGTTTTATTTGCTTACATGCCTAACTTCTTACGTTTTTATGTCTAATATTGTTGCATTGCAAATGTAAGGAAACATTTTTTTCACTTCACTCACACCCTGTTATGGCTAAATGCTGTAATTCTACCAACAATGGCTGTATTGTTGTTGGTGTTTTTATAAATAGTTTTTTTATTTTATTTTATGGAAAGAGAGAAAAAAGAACATCAGGTACATAAATGATAATTTAAAAAAATTGCTGGCACACAATAGTGGGTGAATTATCAATGCTCAAATTCAAGTTTTTCATGCTAAAACTCCGTAATCTGAATTATGGTTTCAAAAATTTGAATGTCCAATATTTATTACATTTGAAAAACCTGAATGTAAAACTTTGGCATCTAAAAGCTTGCGAGTTCATGTCGAAGTCAGTGGAAGTTGTCCTAGGCAAAATTTAGCTGCTTTTTTTGTTTTCTTTTTTTCAATTCAAGTTTTTAAAAAAAAATAAATAAATTGAGAACTTGTAGACCCATATCAATGTTTCGTAGACATTTTCTTTGGTTTTATTTTGTTATATTTATTTCAAATGCTTTTTTCCCTTATCCATGCTTTTTATTGCACTTTCACTGTTTTGGATTTTGCAGGGTGTGGGATAGAAAGAATTGTGTATGGTGTTTTGCAATATTGACATTTCTTGTTATTTACAGGCCAAAACACGGCCAGTATCTCTAAAAGTAAGTAATGAGTGCATTGTAGGCCCCTTGTCTTTGTCTGCTGGAAGTGCATAAGGTTGCTTAAGGTGGTAGGATATGCACTAATATCTGCTTTTTTAATGTGTTTAATTGAATTTGTTGGATGTAATTGCATGTAGAATTTAATATTTACCAAGATTTTATAGTTCTGTGGACTAATACTGAAGGGCTTGAGTTTCAGAGATTTAGAGAGGTGTTTAAATGTTGACAGCATGCTGAATGGTGTAGCCTTTTATTCCCTTGTGTTTCCTTAAGTTTTTATAGCTAACATTATGATAACTACTTCAGTGAAGTGTAGATTGCTTTCCCTTTTTGTTGCCGGAATAAAAAAAAAATCAGCATAAGAAAAGACTTTAGACGTTCCTCTCAAAGTTTTATATTAGTTAAATTATCTAAATGTCTCTAGAAAACAAGTCTATTTCTGCCTTTGTTTACATGCATAATTTAACATGCAGGAATAAAGCCATTAGACTTTGGAAATACACATTAAGGCCATATAGGATTTACCATCTCTGATACTTTGTGAAATACTTTGCCAATTGCCTCTCATTGTGAGAATTCGGAAAAACCTCTGATTTCTGCCCATTCGTCTTACTGATTTGAAATTGTGGAAGAGCTTGAGTGTATTCCAATCTTGAAATTGTGTTGACCACAGGTGATATTGAACTTTACGTGCCTCAGACCTACACTGGACACGTCTATTTTTTCAGTGTATTCAGTGTATTTTTTTTTTTTGAAGCAGTATTTTTCGCATTGCATGAGTCTGGTTGTGTAGTCAGATGCTGTAATTCTACCACAACGGGCAATAAAGTAATGTTTTATTTGTTTCATCTGTCCATATAAAACATATACAGTCACTGGATATCCAATTCCTGTTGTCTCTTCAACTTTTCCTTACCTTACCACTTGAATTTTGGTGTAAATTTTTTTCTAAACCTTTGCTAGAAGAGTATCACCTATTTGCCATCTTTTTAATTCAAAAAAGTCTTTCTCATTTGCAGGCAAAATGCAATTTATATACAGATTTGGCCCTACACAGGATGCAAATTACCAACTTCTTTTATCAGACATTTGAGGATTGCAGTTATATTTAATTTAGTGCCACTTCTACAAATTATTACATTTTGTTTGTATTATGCAATTGAAGCTAGGAGTGATTATTGCAAAACGTTCATGCTATGTTACATGTTAGGCCCTACTTAGCAGCACAGATGATTGAAGGTTTTCCATATTTGCCCTAATATAAGCTTGTCCCTTAAACTTTTTCTTGCACAAAGTGTATTCCATTTTTTCCCTCAGAAAAGCATGTGATTATTTTAAATAGTTTCTCTGGTAATTATGGATCAGAATTAGGATTAAAGCTATGTTATTCCAGTTTGAAGATAACATGAAGCTTGGGCTTTACTGTGAATATTTAAGATACCCTGAATAAAAATCTACTACTGCCTTTTACAGTCAATGTTTCCCAATTCATTGCACTGAGAATAGGGAATTGTTTAGATGAGAGAATAGGGAATTATGTAGTTGTGAAGCTGTGCTGGAATGGGCCGTTGCATCAAACACAGCCAATGTGGAGGGCATTTGATTGGAGCTGTAGAATAGTTGTTAAATACAATCCAAAATTAGCTTAAGTATTGTTTTTAGAAACAGAATTGCTTCTGCCAGAATTGCTTTTTCATAGAAGCTCTTAAATCTGATTTGATTGTTTTCAGTGCTTGTATTTAAAGTTATTAGGAGTCGAGAGTCAAAATTGCTTTACTCTATACGATTTTACAGCTCTGTTGACTTGCCCTTTACACTATATTCTCATCTATTCCCAGAAACTAGTTACATAGCTATGCCTTGACTTGGGCAGTCAGTACCCCATGGCTGCTCAATTGGAATGAAGCTTGAAAAAATGGCAAGACATGAAAATGCTCTTAAAGTTGTGGTTCACCTTTGAAATAACCTTTAGTATTACGTAGAGAGTGATATTCTGAGACAATTTGCAATTGGTGTCATTTTTTAAGGTTTTTGAGATATTTGGCCTTTCAATTTGCATTTCAAGCAATCAGGTAGCTAGGATCCAAATTACCCTAGCAACCATGCATTGATTTAAACTGGAATATGAATTTGAAATCCTGAATAGAAAGATGACTAGTAAAAAGTATCAATAACAATTCATTTGTAGCCTTACAGAGCATTTGCTTTTTAGAAGGGGTCAGCGACGCCCATTTGAAAGCTGCAAAGAGTCAGAAGAAAAAGGCAAATAATTATAAAACTATTAAAAATAAATAATGAAAACTAATTGAAATGTTGTTTAGAATTGGCCATTCTATAAGATGTTAAAAGTCATCTTCAAGGTGAACCCCTTTAAAGGGATGGTTCACCTTTAATTTAACACTTGAAATGTTCTAGAATGTCCGATTCTAAGCAACTTTTCCATTGGTCTTCATCCAGCTTTCAAATGGGGTCTCTGATCCCATCTAAAAACCCAATTTTCTTCAAAGCTACAAATGTATTGTTACTTTTTAATTATTCATCTTTCTATTCAGGCCATCGGCTATTCATATTCCAATTTATTATTCCAGTCTGGTATTCAAAGTAGTGCATGGTTGCTTGGGTAATTACATCCTAGCAACTGAATTGCCGAAATTGAAAACTGGAGAGCTGCTGAATAAAAAGCAAAATAACTCAAAAACTACAAATAATTCAAAATGAAAACCAATTGCAAATTGTATCAGAATATCACTCTCTACATCATACTAAAAGTTTACTCAAAGGTGAACAACTCCTTTAATGCCTTAATACATACAAAAGCAAGTGCATTGGGTATAATACATTTTTATTCTCCAAAATGCAGCCTTGTATCACAAATTTCCTGTATAATTGTGGATGCAGCTTCAGCTTTATGCTAATGTGGATGCAGATGGTAAATGATGTATAGTTCTAGGACAAGTGTGAATTGCCTCATTAGGGTATGAATTGCATCATTTCTGATGCAGTCCAAGTTTGTTGTGTGCCTTTTTAAGATCAGCATGCAAAGAGAGCACTGCAAAGGGAAAATGCTTAATTCCAGGTTCCTTTAGTCCATGCTCACTATCCTTTGCACCTTGGAAATAAAATGGCAAACTGGGCACAACTAGTGTTTAGGTGCACTTTTTTGGAATGTGTATGGAAACAAGTGCCTTTTGTGAATTACATTGGTGTTTTTGCACTTTACCTTGGGAGACTGGATCTTCCATAACATCTGCATAGTATCTACACTAAGCTTTTGCAATATATCTGGTATTTTTGTTTACAATACCTTTCACTTTGTAGTGTAGAACATTGGATGTGTCTGCCGTATAAGAGCAGTTTAGCAAGCACATTGCAATAAAATCCCGGCTTTTGCAAAAATCCAAAATATCTAAACGGATATTTCCATATTCCATAAAGATCTGTCCTAAATAATGGTTTGTCTGTGTTACATTTGAGTACAGGTAAAATTTGCCTAAATACATTTTATGCTTTAATTAACCTTAATAATTAATAAAAGTGTAGACCCATAATATACATGTATTACTTGTTTCTCCCTACTTTCAATACTTTTTTGTTGGGAGGTTCAATCCAAAGACTAGTACAGTGTATATATTTTATTTGTATGTAGTATTTAACATTCATGTATTTTTCTTAAACAGATACTGAAGTATGGGGACATACTGAGGCAACATTAATTACATATGAGTGTGAGGTTTTTGTTATTTCTTTTTAGAATAAAACTTGTATCTGTTGCTGGAGGTATTATTTGTCTGTTCTGTGCCCTAATCATCTTAGTTGGTAGCTTTAATTCTGCCATTTAGGGAAGTAAGGATTTTAGAAGAAATAGGATTACTAGTACACTTTTTTGTATATAATATTTATTCATAAACTTGGAACAATTTAAAAACAGAATAAGCAAAACTAAGTTAATGCTTTTAACATTGGAGGTTTTGTAGAACTATAATTTACTTTTTATGACGGAGATTTGTTTCCAGGATAATAGGGAATTTTTATTTAATTAAAACTTAAACTAATTATTTTTAATGGGACACTTTATTTTTCTTCAATAAGAGTTTTTACTGATTATGTATTACTGAACTACTTGGAATGTATATTTAATATACTTGCTTTTTGTCTCTCCATAAAATAAATTTTGAACTTCAGGTGGCAACAGTTTCCGAAAAATCTCGCATCATGGATTTGGAAAAAGATCTGGCTCTAAAAACCAAAGAAGTTGGAGACTTACGGCAAAGACTTGTAGAGAGCGACAAGCAAGCCGGTAATGTTGACACATCACTTTCTCTACTGCAAGAACTCAATTCTTTACAAGAGAGCATTGCTACAATGACTAAAGAGCACAATCATGAACTTGATTTTCTCAAAAATAAGCTTGAACATACAGAAGAGAACCATGCAAAGGAGATTGAAGGATTGAAAGTATCTACAGAGAAGATATCTAAAGAGAATGAAACATTGAAAGTTAAGCTAAACCATGCAAACAAGGAGAATTCAGATGTAATTGAGCTTTGGAAGTCAAAATTAGAGAGTGCAATTCATTCACATCAGCAGGCAATGGTAGAACTAACACTTTCTTTCAATAAAGGCACCAGTGCAGAAAATTCTGCATTGATTGAAATTAAGGCTCAGATAGAAAATTTAAAATTACAACATCAAAAAGAGATAGAGAGACAGAAGTGTGCACAAGATAAAGAGCTTGCTGTCCATCTAAAGGAAATAGAAGACTTGAAGTCTAAACTTCAGGAATTTAATGAAGAAAAAGAAATTGAGCTAGAGACCATGAAATCTACGTTGGAAACTGCAGAAGAGCAACATCTTATTGAAATGGAAGACACTTTAAATAAACTCCATGACACTGAAATTAAGGTAAAGGAACTGGAGGTTTTGCAAGGCAAATGCAAAGAGCAAAGTCAGATCATTGATAGGTTAACAGCTCAAATGAAAACTGCAGAAGAGACTCTTGTGAGTTTTGATGCAGTGCAGAAAGCAGAGTCTGAAAGTAAAATGGAAATCTTGAGATATAAAGAAAACATTGAGGCAGCTGACGTTAAAATTAAAAATCTTGAGTCTGAAAAGCACGTGGAAAGTAGCAAGGTTTGTACCATCCACCATCATTTACTTTATTTTCCTTTTGGTTATTTTATTTGTTTTGTTAAGTTCTCTTTATTACTTTTAGTCATGGTATTATTTGCTTGTTACACTGTGGAAATGTTAAAAAGAACACTGATTTTACTTAATTTGGAAAGAACCTAACTACTTATTAAAATAGAAAGTCTTGGCAAAAGTAGTTTTTACATTTTGACATTATTTTTATTATTATTATTAATAATAAAGACCAGCAACATTTAGGGGGTTATTTATCAAAGGTCGAGTTGTGTTTTCCCAAAAACTTTTCAAAAATTTTCAGGGTAGTTTTCAGTCAAAAATTTAAATTTTTGTGTTATTTAAAAAAAAAATTGAATTGTTCGAGATTCATTATAACCCAAAGCTGGAAATTGCACGGATTCAGAAAAACTCCAGCTAAAACCTGTCAATGTCATGTAGAAGTCCCTTGAACCATTTGAAGATTTTTTTTTTATAACTCTTTATTTATAAAGGTTATATGCATATATCAACAAATGAATAAAACTTATAAAAATACAGAAAAAAGGGCAAATAAAGAATACAGAAATCCTATAATTAAAATAAAAATAAAATACCAAGAAATGAAATTAGTACATAGTTTGATCTCATTGCATTATGGAGAGTATCTGCATATGAAAGTGAAGCAAGAAATGTATCCCATGGTGACCATATGGATGTGTGGAGATCCAGTTTGTCTTCCAAAAGGGCTGTTAAATAGTGCATGGACTGGATAAATTTAAGCCTATCAATAACATGTGAGATAGCGAGAGAGGGAGCCACCCAATGAAGGGCTATAACCCAGCATGCAGCTGCTAGTATTTGAGATACCAGTTTACAAGGATGAGGAGCAAGTCTAGGGTAGGGTTTTGACAGTCACCTCTACTATCTGAGAAGCCAGTTTGTACACTTCAGTCCATAAAGCTGACACAATGAGGCATTGCCTACAGGCATGAAGATAATCACCCTCTGTCGTACATCCCCTGAAGCAGGTGGATGGAAAGTTTGGATTAATGTCACGTTTACGATTAGGTGTAAAGTGCCAACGAAACATCACTTTGTATGCAGTTTCCCGAACCCCAACATTAGGGGAGAGCTTTGTAATTGAACACCATATTTTAGTCCAAGTATCAAATGATATAGGGGTTCCCAAATCGGTCTCCCATGCTGCCATGTATTTATCTGAAACTGGAGAGGGAACCTCTATTAGTTGAGAATAAAGTAATGAAATTACATTTCTGGTGCCAAGTGGGTTACGACAACAGAACTCATATAGTGAGCCCTCTAGCTTAGCTCGATGTGGAGATTGGTAGTCATAAAAGTGGGAGAGCTGGTTATAGCGGAAATGCTCTAAGGGAGGGAAAGCATACATATCACAAAGGAGGGAAGTATTTGAATTCTTGTATAGACAATAAATTTTATAAAGTGTGTAGCCCATTAGAAGTCCATCTATGAAAAGCTAAATGATTTAGCCCTAGAGGAATGTCTATTAAGAGATGAATGTTTGCTTCAGGGTTTTCCATAGCTGCAGGTGAAACTTAATAATGGGGTTTGTCCATTTGAAGATTTTAATCCTTAACTCTTTATGTTTGAGTTTTTTTCAAATTGCAATACAGTGAAGATTGGGGATGCTCCTCATCACATACTACTAAAAGAATGCAAAGTTAGATAGTTCTATGGAGCAGAATTTTTTAAAATCAGTTTTTTTCCCCCAGCTGCTACAATTGAAACTCCTCTTGACGGACAACTTCTGTGTTTTAACAGTAGTAAGCCAAGGAGCACAGAGCAGTAATATACTTCCCTAAAAATAAGTTCTCCTTGAAACCATATTTAAACTCTGAGCGCTTGGGCTGAGCTGCTTTAATTATTCGTTAATTTCAAAATTACCAGTGTTCTATCTGTAAAATAACACTGCTATTCATTTATTTTCTGCATTCATTACAGTTTATTTTCTGCTTTCATTACTTTAATCTTTTTTTTATAGTAATTAGATTTTATTTTATTTATTTTATTTTCATTTCATCTCATTAACATAACTAGGCAAATGATTTGGCTAAAGAGTTGTTGGAGCAAAAAGAAAAGCTTTCTCTGTCTGAGCAGAAACTAAGTTCATTTGTTCAGATGAAAGAGTCTTGGGAGAAAGAAATAGAAGACTTGGTAAGATCAGCTTTATCATGTTATGCACTTTCTAAAATAAAAATAAAAAGTTGTAAGCTAATGGTATCTTATTCTCCACTGTAGAGAAAATGCCACATATTGTATGTTACTGTATAAGGCATATGCTGCAGAGACAGATGAACCACTGCTAGTAAACACCACTGCAAATGTTTGAGCAGTGACTCGATCAGCCTAAAGTAGATAGATACCTTAGGCTAATTGTTCAGGGTTTTCATTGTCTTTATGCTCAGGAAAAAGACAGTGATCAAAATGTATTGATCTGTGTTTGACCTCTTCCCACAAAAATATATGAGAAATGGGTATTTAATCTACTGTTTTGCTCTAGTATAATACTAATAGCCCCTATCTGCCTATTAACAGCTTTCCATAAAAGCACATTAAAAAACACTCCATAAGGAGGAGTATAATGTCAGAAACATCAAATCGAGCCTTTGAGCAGTGGTGTGGTGATCACTTCCACATTTACTTTAGGCACAGGGGGAATTGTGATATCTCTTTGGCCACTGCTACAAATGCAAACAGTGTACCTTCCACTGCTATGTTTTATAGGCAATGTTTTTCTCACATATCTGTGTTGCAACCAGAGATAAATGGATTGAAGTGAAAGACCCTGTGTTCCATTGGCCTAAAGTAGTACATTTCCCACAACAGATAAATAAGGGCAGTTTGATCAAGGCTGTTTTTTGCCTGAACACAGCATCAGTTAAATTGGTGTGCTTGGCATTGGCCTTACACACAGGATAGAGGGAAGGTGTCAGTCCCAGTTTGTTGTGAGTTGTTTTAGCTTTTATGCAAATTATTACTGTTTTTTGTATTTTTGCTCCAAAAATTGCTGTGTAAAATGTTTGTTCTTGTTAGATGGGCCTGTATGCATGGCTACACTCTTTCTACCTATACAATAGGGTAATTTTTGTTTGCAGCCACCATTAGTTCCTGGTCACCAAAAATCTTCCACAATACTGGTTATTAGGAGAAGTCAGTGGAGTCTGCTAACTTGGGAATTCTCAAGCTCAAGATTTTCAAGAGTTGGGGGTTGGGAATACCTAGTAGTCACAGAGCAAGGGCAGACATGAGGCTACACTACCCTTTGCTAGTACCATTATACATTTTAGCTGATTAGTGATTAATTAGGGCTGATAAAGAAAAAACACATTTTTTATGTTTGGATGTTTGCATCCAAGCAAACCATGTTATTAGTAACAAGTGTGAGTTGAATTCAGTTTTAATGTTGGGGTTATTTTTTTCTTTCTATATTTAAATATAAAGACATAGAATATATTTCCTATAGTATTTCTAATGTGCATATTTAGCAGTTTGGCGCTGCTTTGTTTTCATAATGCTTTCACAATAGTAGTACATAGATTGGCCTATTTTGTTTTAGTTAATCTTGAATGCCTTGGAAAAAGACATATGACTACTTATATCTTTCAGCTGAAATATACAGACGTGAAATGCTGTGTGCAAACACTAAGCCATACGTTTTAATTTATGTTCTGCTATGCAGAAATTACATAGATATCACTCACAGGGTAACACACAGAACGCCAAGCATTATTCGCAAGCCTTGATTCCCTCTGGTGTTCCGTCAAGTCACCACAAGAATACTTCAATCATGGGATATGGAAATCAAAGGCAAACAGCAGAATACCTGCTAATCAGTGCTTTATTGTGCGTCCACACGTCCAAAAAGGGCCTTTTGCTGCCCGAAACATGTCGTGTGGACGCACAATAAAGCACTGATTAGCAGGTATTCTGCTGTTTGCCTTTGATTTCCATATCCCATGATTGAAGAAATTACATAGATAGTTGTAAATTAAATATAGCTTGCTTTTTAATGATAAAGGTTTCAAATACTTATACTATAACATATTTCATATGTCTTCTAGAAAAAGGGTCTTAATAACTCTTCTGAGAGTGCAAATCTGCTTCAAAAAACTTTGCAAGGTAAGTTTTGAATTTGTTATACATGCAGTTATTTCTCTTTAAAGTAAACGTAAACCATTTACTCTTTACAAGTACATTATAGACAGATAGCGTGGGATTGTCTTCTCATAGAAAAGAACAATGCAAAGAGGGCAACTAAAAATGCTTGAAAACTGTAAAAGAAATCATATGAAATACAAAAGTGATCAAAAGAACAATGCATTAATATTTTTGAAGGCTTTACATTTTATTTAAAAGAGTTAAAGTAATCATCATTAAAATTTGAATATTCTGCTTAATTTTAAATGTGCAAACCCCTTGGTGCGCTCCAGAACGCACTTGTCAGTAATGCATGTGGCTGATTTGTCTCAAGCACTGCCAGCCTTACCCACTCTGTGGAGGGAATATACCATGTATTTCACTAGTTCTAGGACACTGATAAAACATTTAATTCTGTTTCACATAAATGTAATAAGATTGTAGGAGATGTGGCCCTTATTTTTTTTTTTTTTTCAAAATGTTTTAATTTTCTTATGCTTTACAAGTAAAGTAAAATATAACAAATAAAATAAAATGAATTGACAACATAAATGTCAAGTACTAATCAGGTTTTGAGCAACAAAGTTGGTGATTAACGTCTTTAGATATCATAAGAGTGACCAACAAGAGGTTGTGGCCCTTATTTGACCACATGGGTGCAATAAACAGCTTTCACTTACATCTGATGGCTTATAGTTTTTGCAGACCTTAGAAAAGATGTCTTAATGTTATTAAATTCAACCACATTACACACCTACAGCCACAGATTTTCTTTTTTTGTATTGGTTGTAAGACATAGAGGGTGCTTTGCGAGGGTTCAGAATAATACACAGAGATTCATAGTTTCTGTTTGTCTATTTTATATTGAGAAACAAAGGAAATAATTGATGTTAGAAAGACACATACTTGTGCAGTTTGACCTGCATCCCCCCCCCCCAAACAATATCAGTTAGCAACTTGCATTCTGAAGATTTTTCCATGGCCCTTAATCCATGTTCGAAAAACTTGCTTGGAGAGAAGGAAGAGGAAAATACCACATAATAAGATCTGCAATTTACATATCTCTGAATGAATTTTCTTTATCTCATAAGTCTATAGTAACCCACTCAGTCTTGGGCCCATTTGCTAATACCGAAGTGTTTGATTATATTTTTTGTTTGTTTTAAACAGAAACTGTCAATAAGTTAGAGCAGAAAGAAAAGCAGTATGAGGAAATGTCCAGTCAGTTGGATCTCCTGAAGCCACGCTTTGTTTGTAAGTTGATTTGTCTCCTTTTTATACCCTGTTGGATATTATTTATAGTTAGAGTCTGCCCGCCTCATAGTGTGAATTAAAATGACAATTTGTTAAATAGGCATTTATTAAAATCTTGATATAAATCTTGCATGTTCCTGGAGTTACAGTTCTCTCTGTGGATAGCTACCAAACTTGAGACTGTGAGAAATGTTTATTATGTCAATTTTTTAATATTGCAGTATGATTGTCCACTCTCTGTACTTTTAGGTTTATGGCCTTACAGTGGATATGTTCCATTGTAACACCATGTTGCAGAAATTGCAGCAGCACTATGTTACTACTGAACCAAGTTGGCATTATTGGGCACTTAGATTTGTGGCTCTTTATTTTACTAGCACTTAGTGCTATCTCAGTATTGCTCATAATAACTTTTTTTGTTGCTAATCTCTCTCTTGTTTTCCAGCTCTGGAAAAATTGTTGAGAGAGTCTGAAGAGAAGGAGAAAAACTTTCTATCAACCAAAACTAAACTAGAGAAACAAATATCTGAAATGATCCAGTCTTCTGGTGATAGCTCTGCTCAGTTGACAACATTAAATGAGGAGCTGCAATCTAGGGAAAGGTAATTTCTGCCAATGAAATATAAACATAAATACAGTATACACACACTGCTCAGTGTATTTGCAGAACAACTATATTTCATAAGATTTTACATGAAATTTTGATGTTTAGAAATTTAGATGAGCTTCGCGAAGAACATACAAAAGCACGAGATCTGGTACATGAACTAGAGGAAAATATTGCTCTTGTGAGATCTGAAGCTAAAAGAAACTTTGAGGAGGCACAAAAATCTCACCAGGAGGAGGTGGAAAAAATGGCTTCCCAAATAGGAGACCTGGTAAGAATAAAAAACAGAATACTTTCTATAATTATATGATCTTAATACAAAACATTGTGATCTCTGTAACATAAAGTATCTGTGCACACAAATGCAGGACTCAGTCTCTAACAAAATCAGTCAATAACTTTAGTGTGAAGTTGACCAGTGATAGGACCAAGCAATGTTTGACTTGGATATCCTGTCCTTATTGCTGCAAAATAGTCACCCTAATATATCTAATTTATCTAGCTAATATACTGTGTTCACTTATACTTGGTTGGCCAAGTAGGGTTTATTTAGCACACACACACAATGTTAGTGGATACATAAACATTGCCATACAGGAAACGGATGCAAAAGGATGTGCACAGGGAAAATTAGGATGACCAAAAAAAAAAAAGGCTTCACATAAGAGAAGGCATAGAAAGGGCCAGATATTTCAGAGGACTATAAGTAGGCGGAATAGGGTAGGTTCCAGAAAGTGGTAAAGAAATAGGACAGACACAGAAAGAGGGAGGCAAAAATAAAATACAATACAGTAAAGACATGAATGTAGAAAGAAGAGGTAGAAAGAAGACACAGTGATATATATATATATATATATATATATATATATATATATATATAAAGATAATCACAACTAAATGTTAAAAGCACAAGAGAAATAAGGAAAACATTCAAGTAGTGGGTAATTTTGCTAGTACAGGTATGGGACCTGTACCCAGATAATGGATATTTCTGTAATTTGGATCTTCATAACTTTCCTACTAGAAGATCATTTAAACATTAAATGAACCCTTAAATGAACCAGATAGGCTGGTTTTGCTTCCAATAAGGATCAATTATATCTTAGTTTGGATCAAGAACAAGGTACTATTTTATTATTACACAGAAATAGAAAATCATTAAAAAAAATTGGATCATTTGGATAAAATGGGGTCTATGGGAGACAGCCTTTTTGTAATTTGGAGATTTCTGGATAATGAGTTTCCGGATAACGATCCCATACCTGTATATATAGTATAGGAAATGGAGGGATGCATTATGAAGACATAATGTAAGAATCAAGTATATTTTATAGCCAACTATGTCAATATTTTAATGGTGATTTCCCCCCCCTCCCCAGAAACTAGAAATCGAAAAGAACCAGACTGAAAATAAAGAACTTAAAAAAAGTCATGATAAAATAACTGCTGGCTTGGATACCCAGCACCAAGCACTGGTTGCCACACTAACGCAAAATCTAGAAGAAAAAGAAGATCTGTGGAAAACCGGCCAAGCCACAATAAGTGATATGAAGGTACAAATGGAGGATCTAAAACAACAATCAGAACAAATCAAGGTATTTCAGACCAAGAGTAATACTTTATTTGATAGTATTTACCTTTGTCACAAATATTGTTTTGTTTTTTTTGTACAGTTTTACAGTTTTTTGTAAGATAAATTATACTGATACGGAGAGAGAAAAAAAGAAGGGGGAGCGCATTGAAAGGCTTGTAAAACCTGACTTTTTGCCCTAAAATGTTGTTTTGTGTAATAAAAGGAAGGATAATGTTTGGTCTTTGTGAAACATCAGTGGAGTTCAGATATGTTGACCAGAACCCCCTTCTCTTTAATGATTAGCTCCAGCAAGAGAAACCAATCTTTAGCAGGAATGAAAAAGCCGCACTTTGGGACATTGCAGATTAATTTGTATATCTCTGGCCATAGTTCCTGAAGTGAGATAATTGTAAGGTGTAAACTGTTTCAGCAATATATACAAATCCAGCACCCACTTTCTCTCTGTCCATAGCCTGCGTATCCAACTGTGGTGGTATAGTCACTTTAAAGGAGAACTAAACCCTAAAAATGAATGGCTAAAAATGCCATATTTTATGTACCGAATTTATTGCACCAGTATAAAGTTTCAGCTTCTCAATAACAGCAATGATCCAGGAGTTCAAACTTGTCACAAGGGGTCACCATCTTGGAAGGTGTCTGTGACACTCACAAGAGCTTATATAGATATACCCCGGCCCAGTGCACTTTTTTGCTAATAGGAGCATTGGTCTGGGGTATCAGATAAGCAACATTTTGGCAACACCCCCAGTGATTTTTTTTTTTTGTTCTCCTTTAATGTGAAAGATTTATGTAAATTTAGTCCACAGTGCTCTGGCACAGATCACACCAGATTGCACATTTCAAATGCCCTTACATAGGGGTAGTTTTTTGAGAGTGTTTGAGGCAGATTTAAGTCACAGGTTTGAGCATACCCTAACTGTGTTAATATTGATAATATTCTTTCTGCTTGTCCCCAAGAGTCTTCAGATATCAGTTTTAGTACACTGCAATTCATTGTGTTTTTTTCTTATAGAATATGTTTCATTTTTAAGTTTGATAATAAAAATATAAAACAGAAACATGCATGTTGAACTCACAGAAATGCATAGAAACACAATAAATTTGTTTTGCTGCATTCAAAGACCCTTGTGTACAAACCCAGATTTGGATGAACCCATTGGCAGCAGCTGGCCTGGAATATTTTCTAATTGTGGAGAAAATGTATATGCTATTAACTGTGCATTGTAGTTATGATGCTACCTAATCCTTTTTATAATTACATAACAACTTAGTCCATCAAAGTCAAGGAAACCATTTAAAAATATTTCACTACATTTTCTGCAACCATAGAAAGAAGCATTTGATACCTGTTGCGATGACCATTGAATGTGGCCCAGTCTCTTAAAAAGTAACTATTCCATAATGTAAAGGGTTAAAATGTCCATGGCTTAGGGATGGTCTTCTCTCCATAAATGCTTAAAAAGTACTCTTATGACAATGAGTAAGGCCCATAGCACACAGGAGGGAATACTAATAAATGAGAAGTGCTGCATGCATAGTACACAAAGTGGTGACAGACAAAAAATCTTGCTTGAGGAAGATAGTGGCAGTAAAAACGCTTGTGTGCTATTAGTCTTAGAAGAGATAATTGGTCAAATCAAACAGCTGACTTCTAAATGTGTATATAGTGTCAAGAATAATAAATAGCTCTATTGCTGGTTTTCCTATATCCACTGACCCAGCAACATTTGCTACAGTATGTGCAGGCAATGGCAAACATCACCATGTGAAAAATATGTGGTTGTTTTGGTATCACGATGGGGACACAGTTAGCGCCACATATTTCTTCCTGTATTCATGCATATTTAGCAACATTTTAATGTTTACATACCACTGAGAATATAACGAAAGCCCCTGTTGTTGCAAGAAAATTATTTTAAGATGTAAAAATATTTTATTTTACTTGTAGCAAAGGCTTAAACACTGCTTAACTCATTTTTTTTGCAATAACTTTCTGCAACTAATATATTTCATATTCTTCATGTGCTGTACAAAAATCTAACATTTTGTTACCCATTTTGTTTTATATCTCTCTCATGTTTTTACATAGCATTACATATGGGCTGCTATTGTTTTCTTTTGTTTTTGTATTTTGCAAAGCTTTCATAAATTGTTTTATGTATGCACTGGCACGCAGAAAACAGAGATCCCTTTTAAACTATTAAAGAAAGTTGGACTTGTCACATACTTAAACAATTTAAACCCATACCTCGGAGAAAATGGGATTTTAGGATCCGAAAATGTGGTACCTTTATTTGCACTTAACACCAGATCCAAAATATTTTAAATTATAGACTGAGTTCAACTTTCTGCCATTTAAAGTTTTTAAAAATAAATTTGATGCAACCACTACTAAGATAGTAAGATAGATATGTCTCGTATTTGTTTTTCTGATGGACGCAGTGCATTTATACCCCCCTGAAAATGCTAAGCAAACCATACACAAATTGAAATACATAACATCTACCAGATACCATTGGAGTATTCAAGTACATGCATCAACATACATAGGTGTGTTGTTTATTAGTCCACATAAAGCTGCTGACACACAAACAGTGTAGATGAAAATATATTTTTCATAAAAGTAACATCTGAAGATCTTAATTCACTAAACCAACGCTGAAAATACAAAATTAAGTTCATTGCATTTCCAGTTTTTAAATATGACTTTGGGTGTGTGATCTCTGGGTATTAATTTCACATTATATAATATTTACCTCAAAATACAATTGTGATTGGCGCATCAGTGCATACATAGAAATGCTGTAATCCTGCTTAATACACATTTTTTATTAGCTTGCTTTATTTCATTTTTGTTTCATTCCTTCTTTCTACCTTTGTCCTTTTAGTCTTTAACCTGTGTGTTAGAGTCTACAAGAAATGAATTTGAACTAATATCTGAAGAAATGAGGGTTTTGAAATTGGAAAGAGACAAACTGGCCCAAGAGGCCAGTACTTTAAAGGAAGGGGAGGAGTCTTTGAATTTAAAACTTTCAGAGTATGAATCCAGTATCAAGACAATGCAGCAAGAACAAAAACAGTTATTGTCAATAAATGATGATCTTAAACTTGGTAATGACAGTTTACTCATAAAAATAAAAGAGCTTGAAAACAAGAACCATGCTCTTAATGATGGAAATGAAGCTTTAGTTTCTGATAAAGAAAAAATGCTGTCTGAACTGGATAATGCAAAGCAAGAACTTTTGAAGATTACTATGGACAATGAAGACTTGCAGGCTGCTTTGGAAAAAATGGATGCCGATCTAAAAGAGCTTCAAAAAAGCAAGGATATGTTGGTTGCACAATGTGAGGATCTTCAGTACCAAAACCAAGAATTGCAAAATTATCAGAAAAATCTGACTGAAGAAAAAATAACTCTTGAGAGAGAAAAAGATGAAATCATTGAAATGCTTAAAAACACAGCAGAAGAAATGTTGAACAAGCAAAAACATTTGACAGAAGAGATCAGTGGCTTGAAAATGGAAAAAGAATCTGTAGTAGAAAAACATTTGGAACTTGAAAGCAACTTAAGTGCTTTAATAAGTGAGCGAGACAACCTATTAAAAGCCACAACTGAAATTAAGACTGAAAGAGAAGGTCTAATGCTAAAGCAAAATGAGTTGAATACACTAATTGAAAATCTGCATCAAGAAAAAGAGAGGTTAGCATTGGAACGGAACGCTAAAGAAGAAGAGCTTATTGCAGTTATATCACAGCTTAACCAATTACTGCAAGAAAATGCAACTCTCTTAAACAGTAAAGATGCCTTGACTTTAATGTGTGCAACAGTTGAAAAAGAAAAGCAAGAGTTGAAAGAGTATCAACATCAGCTTATAGATGAGAACAATTTAATTAACAAGGAAAAAGATGACATCATAAAAGTGCTTAAGCAGGCTCAAGAGGAAATTTCAACTGAACATAAAAACCTTGTTAATGAATTAGCTGGACTAAGAAGTGAAAAGGAGATTATAATAGAAAAACTTGTACAACATGAAAATAGGGTTTCTGTTTTAGTTAAGGAACAAGATGAATTGATAAAGACAACCAAAGAACTAACCTCTCAAAGGGATAAACTTTTGTTGAGCGAAAAAGAATCAAATGTAAGATTAAGTGATATACTTAAAGAAAAAGAGCAGACGGCGCTTGAGTTTAGTGAATTAACAGCAGAACTGTCCTCTTTTAAAAAACAACTTGAGAAGTCAACAAAAGATAATGAAGAACTTCGAACCACAAAGGAAACACTATCAAACTTGCTTGAAGAAATCAAGACAAGTAGAAGTGTTACTGACTCTGAACGTGTCAGTTTGTTACAAGAAAAAGAAGAAATTAGTGCATCCCTAAGAAAAGTATTTGCTGAGAAAGATGATCTTCTCAAACAAATTGAAGAAATTACAGCCACTTCAAAAGTGTCATTAGAACAGGCCATGTTATCTCAAAATGAAATGAAGGAAGAGATAAATAATCTGAAAAATGATAAAATATTAATATCTACAGAAATGGTAGAGTTAGAAAATAAATTTAAATCCGTTTCTGAAGAGAGATCTGCATTCATAGAGAGTAACACTGAACTTGTATCCAAAGAACAATCACTTATTAAGGACCTTACAGAATTTAAGGATAAATATGAAATTTTGAATTCATCAAACTCATTGTTGGATCAGGAAAAGAAAAGTCTCATAAAGGAACTCGAAGCTCTAAATGTCAGAATGAATGAAACAACAAAATGTGTTGATGAACTGACAAAAATTAAAGAAAATATTTCAGTGTCACTGGAACAAGCTCTTAAAGACAAATCTGATTTGGAAAAGGAGATCACCAGTATATTGCTAGAAAAGAATTCTTTGATGGAGGGTTATAATAAGTGTTGTTTAGAGAAGGAGCTGATGTTGAAAGATAGAGATGACTTGCAAGTCAAATTTCAGAGTTTTGAGCAAAGGTTAATAGAAGAAAGAGAGACATATACAAATGAGAAGGAATCACTTCTTTTGAAAAACGAAGATCTTCAAAAAATCCTAGACACAGTAACCGAAGAAAAGGAGCAGGCATTGTTAAAACATAAAGAGTTTCTCTCTGAGCAGCATAAACTTGTAGAGCAGAAGCAGGATATTGAAAATAGTTTGCACACACTTAGCAGAGAAAATGAAAGTTTACATGCTAAGAATCAATGTCATTTAACAAACATTGAAGAACTTCAAAGTCATATTGAATCATTAACTAAATCAAAATTAGATCTCCAGGACTCCTATAACTGTATTTCAAAGACGTTGGAAGATCTCCGTTGTGTCCATGAAGATAAAAAAGCAGAACTGGAGGGCTTGGTTCATGAAAAGTCTGAATTACTATTAGCTCAAGAAAATCTAATGGCATCAAATGGCACTATTTTAAAAGAAAAGGAAATACTCACCAAGAATTATGAAAAATTGTCTGAAGAATTGGTTTTATCAATGAGAAAGTTTGAAGAAGTCACAGCACAGTCTCAGCAGCTCAGTAACCAGTGCCAGGCTTTGCTTTATGAAAAGGAAGAACTGTTAGAGAAATACAATACACTCGAGACTCTTCACAGCAACACTGAAGCAAAAAAAGATGAGGTATCACCTTTGATATAAGTATATCTATATACAGTATATATAAGCTACTAACACTGAGCACTTTGCCAAATGGTAATGGGAACTCCACTGCCGCTGCATGATATGCACTTCACTTTGTGTGTGACATGTTATATACTAAATTAAGCTGGCACCAAACATTACATGCAACCAGGCCTGACATTTTATATGTATAATTATTTGTATTCTTTTTAACATTTACTGCCCGCTGTAAGTTTTGTTTTATCATTTAAAGGTATATACAATTTATTAACAAGTTCTCCGAAGCATGAATTTCAGGACTTCCAAAATAATTTGGCTGTTATTTAATGCACTGATAAATGCCTAAATTAGTTTAACTCCAATCTTATTCCTCTTTTGAATAATTATCCCTCTTATTTATAAATAATTATAAATGAAATTGCACTGGAGAGTTTAATTGTATGCATGAATAAAATAGTTGCTTAATTCTTGAATATCTTTTTTAAGTTTGGATGCTGCTGTTCCACTTAGTCATCACCAGTACATAGCTTTGGTACAGAGAGAGAGAGTGTCGGACTGGCTTCCCGGGCGCAGGGACTTTTCCCAATGGGCTCTTTGCCCTTCCTGAAGCTCAGAGCATTAACTCTTTTCTACCCTTTCTCATTGAAGGGGGCCAGGGAAATGACGCATTCAATGCCACAGATAAACAGCAGAATCCAGAGAGAGAGTTAATTATAGAGCTGGCAGGGGTAGTTTTTCCAGAAAGAATTTGCACAGTTTAAATGGGAGAAAAAGAGCTAAGAGATTCCCCATGCAACCTTATTGTTTAAACTGTAAACAGACCGTTTGTAGGATGAACATCTCTACCCCTATACTGTGTATCAATGCTATCCTCTGCATTGTGTCTGTAGCCACTGTATTGCTTTGTGCTCTTAGCTTGCTCGAACATTAATGCAATACAGAAAAATAACTTTTATTTGAAGCAACGTAGGTGGTTCTTTACAGTGAGGTCAGTGAGGTTGTGGAATGCACTGCTGGGTGATGTGGTGATGGCTGATTCAGTTAATGCCTTTAACAGTGGCTTGGATGATTTATTGGACAGACATAATATCATAGGCTATTGTGATACTAAATTCTATAGTTAGTATAGGTATGGGTATATATAATTTATCTGAGAGTAGGGAGGGGTGTGTGTATGGATGCTGAGTTTTCATTTGGAGGGGTTGAACTTGATGGACTTTGTCTTTTTTTAACCCGATTTAACTATGCAACACAGGAGAGCATAGCTGCCCACATATAATTAGTCATGAAGCAGGCTCTGGTTGCTCTGACAGCTCTGTGAATAACATTTTTCACAAAGACTTAAGTGAACTGACATCTAGTGGCCAAAAAAAAGTACATTCTATGTGATATCGATCACATTTGCACAATGGGTATCTCAAATGCAGATACCAGGGATTTTCTTAATAAAAAAAGGTTTTAGTGCTGTGGGTGGTTGCAGGCCTATGATATCAGGTTGTCTGGTGGGCCCTTGGTGTGGAAGTCTGACACTGTACAGAAAGAGTTCACACGTGATTTCAACCTCATCAGTGGGCAAGTCGTTTTGGCCATTTCAGTTTTTAGTAAAACAATTTATTTTTATAACAACCTTCAATCATGAAACTGGAATGACTAAGTGTAACTGTACTACTAAACCATTTAGTTACAGTAGAAGCTGTAAAGTAGCAGAAAGACTTCTGGTTTATTTTCTTTTATTAACCGTTATTTATTTTAACATAGGTGAGTCAGATGGCAAAAGAAACTTCTCAAATAGTTGAAAAGGTTACTGCAGAAAAATACAAACTTGTGAAAGAAAAGGAGGAAGCTGTTCATGAAATTGAAGCACTGAAGACGCTCAATCAGAAATTGCAAAAAGAAGTGAGTAGTTAAGTGATATGAACAGAAATCATATTCCCACCATTCACATTCTACCTTACCTAGTAATTATTATATGCTTATATATTGGTGTGTAGATAGCCATCTCAGGTCACAGTGGTCAGTCCTGGGTGGTTTACTATTGAGTGCTATTCTCATATCATCAGGGCATTTTTAGCAATAGAGGTGTCAGGAAGCTGTTATCTTGTTACCGTTTTGCATGTTCTGTTGGCTGCTGGAAAGAGGTTATAGGGGAAATATCACTCCACTTTGCAGTATACAGCAGTAAAGAGTCACTGAATTTGTCAGAGCACAAGTCACATGGCTGAGGTACCTGGGAAACTAAGAAGCCCCACATAAAAATCTGTTTGCTCTTTTGAGAAGTGTATTTCAATGCTGGAGGATTCTGCTGGAGGAGTGCTATTAACTGATGCATTTTGTAAAAAAGCAGATCTTCCTGTAACAGAATCCCTTCAAAGTTCTGAATAGATAGTTCTGAACAAATAGGGTGTTTTGTTACAAAAAAGTGATATTATTTGTTAGGGTGACAATACATTATGTTTTACACCCATTTAATATGCCTTTTTAACTGGCCGTACACAGTAGTATTGGTTGACGGACTCATTCCTGACCGAGTCAGCCGCTTATTGGCTCATATGTTGGGCCAAAAAGATGACCTTCATTATTAATGTCTGGTGAGGCCTCAGTCAAATATTGATTAATAAGACTGAAAATCCAATTGGATGAGTATCATGGTCTGCAAAACACTGCACTAGATTGCCTTGTAAAAAGAGGACTTTACTATCATTAGAAAAAATGAAGGATTATCATTTACGCACATAATCCTCAGCATTACAAAGTGATTAAAGCAAAGAGATAAACCTACAAGCTTCAGTTTGGTTAGTGCAACATTACATCTTGATAATTCTGTGGTCGAAGTTGTTGCAGTCTACAACCATTGTTTTATTAGCAGTCACATTCTTCTGTAAAGTCTTTTTTGTTGATGCATAGTTACTTGCTTGAGATAAAAGTTCTTTTCATACAGCTGAAGGATCTATCACAAGAACGTAATACAGTTAGTGAAGAGAACACTCGGAATGCTGAACTTGTAAAGTCAGGATGCCTGCAAACAGAAACACTCATGAAGGAAATGTAAGTATCTTTCAACTTTTACTAGCTTAAATGCTTATTTGAAAGGATTCTAACTGAATATAAAGTGAATAGTATTATGGTTTCCAGTATTTCCTGGACTATGTATTTGTCAGTTGCTAGACATTTTATTAATAAGCATGCAAGGAGAAACGCTATTGTACTGCAAAAGCAATGTTATTGAATAAAGGTGGCCATACGCATAACAATTGCAATCTTTCCTACAACCGTTGGTTGCAGGAGAGATAGTTTGTTTTCATTACAAACGGTAAGCTATATCATCAGATATACAGGTAGAAACAATAGAATTCTACCTCTAACTGACAATTTAGCAGTAAACCCTGGCCAACGCCTTCAAAAGCTCCCAATCAAAATGTTCCTCTTGGACAATCATCGAGCCAACCAATATAAAAGTCTTTTGCAGATATCAGTGAGCTCTTCTTCTGCCATACAAACACGTTTTGTACAATAATATCTGTGCGACATCAAGTAGAGCGCAAATGTGTAGGGGAGGACAAGGTAATGCAGTGAAGAAGTTCATGGAAGGAGTTTTAAGAGGCACATGATCTGTGAGGAAGGAAAGAGTTAGGACGGGGGGGGGGCACCAAGATTGTCAAATGAGAAATATGAATACTAGTGGAAATGTATTTGTGTAACATTAAGGGAACGATTTATCAAAAATCGAGTTTTTGTTTTTTTCACGATTCAAGAAAAAACACCAGTACAATTATACTCGAATATTCTTTGTAACCTTGAATATTCACCATTTATTAAAGAATAAAACCTGGCGAAGTTGTGGTTTTCATGCCTTTGTGCTGCAAATATTTGTTCAACATTGCTCATGTGCTCATAGAAATATAACAAAAAAGTGGCTAATATGTGTAAAGTAGTAAAATTATAAGCTCCTACACTAATCTTTTCAGTTATCTTTATTTCTACTCATTTCTCTTTTCTCTCTGTTTCATTCCCCTTTATCTTGTTCTAAGCCATATATATTTATTATACATATATATTAATTATATTCAATCCATTTTGTCTTAAACATGATGATGGAAGGTAAATAATAATGTATAGGTATTTCATCAGCAAGTCTTATTAGGTCAGTGTTCACCCAGTAGAAGAAGGTCAAACCAACAACAAATAGCAAACAGGGGAAATCAGTATTTCCTTATCAAGATCTCCCAAGTGTAGATTAGTTTAAAAAAGTTTCCATGGTAGTGCACTTTAAAGGACAAAAATTTATTTTTATAGTTTTCCTTAGAGATCCTGTTCCCTAGCCCTGTCAAACGCTTTTTGGTTCAGCAATATACAAAATTGCATTTCCTTGTTTGTCCTAACTAGACCCTAAACTATACTACCCAGAACCTCAAAATTTCATCAAAGCATCAGGATTTTATATTAACTCAAATACTCTGCTCAAACAACTGTCAATAGATCCACGTATTAAAATATATATTTTAATTATAAATTGCAGTGGCTTAAAACAACTCTTAGCAGTGAATATACTCTCTATAATAAAAATGGTTTCAGAATAAATTATATTGGAACTTAATAAAGATTTACAAAGATGCAATAAACTTCTGATATTGTGGCAAGCATGACTCATCATTTTAGATCATTGCCTGTTCCTCCTCCTGGATCAAGTCAACCGCAATCCATAATATAGGGTGGTTAGTCTTTTCTGCGTCTACATTTTTACAGGAAAGCATCTATTGACGGGCTGACTAACTGCTCACATCACAGAATATAGCATTTTTTATGGCTAAAACTAGGCACAGATCTATCCAAAGCATTAATGCCATCATACTTAAATACTCTATAGACACAAAAATATACAGGCAGGTTACTCGCTTCACATAAAATTGTCCCTCCTGTAAATAATTTTGATAGGGACCTTAAATTGTAAACTCCGCTGGGGCAAGGACAGATGTGAATGGTACATAAACTCTGTAAAGTAATGTGGAAATGTATCAGTGCTGTATTAATACCAGGAAATAAATTTGGGGTAAAACTAAAAGCTTAATTCCTTCCTGGTTTATTTCCATCTCCTTTCCTAAACCCTCCCTCCAGTCCATGTTTATTTCAGTTTAATCCTGAAAAGTACTCGGAACAGCTGTATGATACAAACTTCATTTATATGTAAAACGGCTCTTTGCTTATTACTGTCACATATGTCACCCAAAGGGATAAGTCAGTTATGCATAACAGTTTTGACCTTTCAAAATTAATATAGTTATGAAAATAGAAAAGCAAGATTTTTATTAGTATCTGTATGGATTTCTGCAAGCTTAATAACATCAAGTACAAGGTTCTGTCTTATGGTAACAAAGAAAAAGCAGATCAATCAAAATGTACAAATTGTTTATTTATAGCAGAACAAAGCAATTTAACAAACCTACACCTCCTCCAAAAACTTCACCACACCAGACAACGCAATAGTTCCCTGTTGTCCGTGTGATATTGTCTGCCAACCCAGCTACTATGTGCTGCTTTTTATTCACATGTATAGCAAATGGGGCAGTATTGGGTATCCAGGGTTCTGTTTGAGTTATGGAACACTTAGGGGTGTATTTGTTAACATTGGAGGCAAACATCATTGTTGATGTTGCCCATAGCAATCAATCGGCAATTAGATTTGAACAGTCACGTACAAGTTAGAAAACCAACGTAAAGATCTGCAACATCACTGGTTGCCACCTGGCCAGTTTTTTACCAGCCTGACCGGTAAAAATGAAGCTTGACCCCAATGTTAATAGGGAGAAAATCTAAATATACTGGAAGGCCGGTATTTTTCTCCAAAAAAGGTGTCAACCCTACTGGTGACGTTTGTCTTCAATGATAAAAAATACGGCCCTAATTGTAGAATTTGAACTCAGTTGAATTCTTGGTCAAAACCTAATGTGCATATTCAGATTTGAGCCGAATCCCCCAAATTGCATCCAAAAATTCTGGTCACCTCAGGTTGTTCAGTCCTTTAAGTCCTATGAGATGAAAGGAGAATGAAAGCTATTCCTATAACTTGGTACCCCTTGAGAAGCATACTTCGTCATGTATAGTTCTGCAATGGTTTGGGGGGAGTCACCTTAAGCAAGTTAATCTTGTGCCAGGTACTGTCCAGTTAAAGCCAAAAGGCTCTTGGCTACTGTGCATGCTGTGCCTGGGATTGGTTTAAAGAGAAAGGAGAATTCAACCCCCTAGGCGCAAATGAGTTCACGGCAGCTATCTTCTTCCGAGCGCTCTTCTTCCTGTAGTAATCGGCATTTGGTGGCGCATGCACAGTAGGAGGCATTTGCCAGTGCGGAGCTACTTTTTTCCGATTTCTTTTTCGGAAACTTTGTGACTTTCGGCGCATGCCTCCTACTGCGCATGCGCCACCAAATGCAGATGACTACAGGAAGAAGAGCGCTCGGGAGAAGATGGCTGCCGTGAACTCTGCTGGAGAGGACCTAGAAGGAGGGGTAAGTAACAAGTTAGGGGCATTCAGTGGCACTGTCAACCCCATTGTGCTGCATTGCTTTTGTGGAACAGCCTAACGGGCAGTATTTCTGGGACCAGTATTGGGATTCAGGAGGGTGGAGGGTACTAACCTAGATAAATATTTTTTGTTGTAGAGTCTCTTTGTAAAGTAGGTTATGCACCGAATCCACTATTTTGGGGTGGGAAGGGGAAACATTTTTTACTTCCTTGTTTTGTGACAAAAGGTCATGTGCTTTCCCTCCCCACCCCTAATTTGCATATGCAAATTAGGATTTGGTTTGGCTGGGCAGAAGGATTCGGCCGAATCCTGCTAGAAAAGGTCGAATCCCGAATCCTGGATTCAGTGTATCCCTAATGTAAAGAAGAATATTTAAAAAACAAGAATGTACCAGTGCATTATTCTTTTAAATATAGAAGAAATGTGCACAGACAAGGCTGATTGGTTATCCCCCTACTACTGTGCTTCTGGTATAAACTATTAGGACACGCCCACCCCTCATTTGAAACAGGGACCATAGCAGAGCTTTTGGAAGCTCCAATAAAGGGACCTTTTTGACAGATAATTTTAACTTTTTGTCCAAAGTGAAACCAGTACCATATATAATTAAATATCGTTTACAATATTAGGATGGTTCTTTAGTTATATTATGTTTCCTTTAATATCCTATGCTAAACAGCATTGCTATATTTTTTGAGCTTTCTGGATAATGAACTTATGGATACAAGGTCCCATAGCTGTACTTTCACATCTTTAGCTTATATGTCTCTGAATGTTAGGATAGGTCGTGCAATATTTCCGCAGTTTATATTTTACCATTTCTTGAAGAATTCTGTGTAGGTTCTGGTTATACCTAGCAGAAACCTTTGAATGTATTTGCTGTTTGTCACATTATTACAGTCATGCGATTGGGATGTATTTTCCAAGCTGCAAATATGATTCCATCCCACAGATTTTCTTGCCTGTCTTGTTTCCATAGTAACTCTGCTTTCGTTGTCATTGCAGGGAAGGACTGAGGCTGTTGGCTGAGCAGAAGTCCCAGCAGTTAGCAGCTCTACAAGAGGAAAACCTCAAACTTGCGGAGGAGCTTGGAAAGAGCAAGGAGGAGGTCACGACAAACCAGAAGGTTGGTACTGTAACATTTACTGACTCTTCTTTTTCTGCCAATTAAAGAAATGCTCAGTGTTGATTTCACCTTTAAAACATTGACATGTTATATGTTGATGTTGCATCAAACTTTAAACAGGGTGTGTTTGATAGGCACCTGCCCAGTAATGTCAGTAATGAATGGAAGCTATGTTGTTCTTGTTGCATTGCTGGATTCAACTTTAGGATGTAAGTGTTGTGCTTGACCTGCCCTATTTTGTACATAGATCACTACCCTGAGTACCCTTTGTATTTATAAATTCTGTAAATCTGTATACTTTGCCTTCAGAAGTATTCCATATGGATACTGATAAACATTTTCTAAATTAAAGTTTCAGTTAATATCTTTTGTACCGCCTTTGGCAGCCGTATGAGCTATTGAGTCAGGTTTATGGCTAATATGCACAGACAACTTCAATTTGCATTTTTATGCACAATGATTAAGGAGCTTTTGTGTGTGGTTCATGCATTTAGTACTTCAAAATATATAGTGACTGGTCTCTATGGCAACTGCTAGTTAATTGTTCAAAATGCAGTTTCTTCTCGGCTTATAAGACTAATGTATCTGTCATTTAACAACACTTTGTTGCAGAAATGATCTGAGGTATGATCAGTTTGTGACAGAGATAAACACTTATTGTGTGTTGAATGTATCTCATTCATTCGAATCTGTATATAGGTATTAGAAGAATTCAGTTGAAAGTTACTGGAGTGTGTGAGATTGCAGAATTAGGAAATAAGAGATATACTTTCTTATTGCAATCACATTACATAGGATACATTTATACAATTATTTAAGTTTCTGTGTGGTTGTTTGTATACATAATCTATAAGCCATAGAAGTGTTTTCTTTTAGTGGTGGCAATAGTTTTTGTAGTTGTATGATCTAGGAGGGATTTGGAAATGAAAGGTTAATGATACCAGGATTCATTACTATGATCATTGCAGGTTAATGGTACTAGGTATATTAACATCTCCTACATGGTGCATGTAGAACTGGCATTTTTATACCAAGCTTCGTTACATAGCTTGCTATTGCATGAGATTTCTTCTGTTCTCACAAATAACAGCCCTCTTGTGTGGGTGTAGGCATTTGTCTGTTGAATGGAACGGTTATTTTTAGCTTGTAACAAGCTCAGCAAAGGTGATAACAGGAATGAAGAGAGATTCCATTGGGTTTTGAGAGGAGCATTATCCTATACAGATACATAATATTTCACTGAATCAAAATCAGAACAATAATTCTGAATTCTATAAACAGCAGAAGAAGGGAACAGTTAACATGGGGGGGGTGCATTACTATAATATTCTATCCTGTAGCACTACTATTTATTAGCAGAGATATTTTTAGTGGGATTTAGTGTGTCGTTTGTGTAAGAAGAAACATATGAAAGGTTAATTGCACAGCTTGTACAGTCTATAAACCCCTGGGAGTCAGGAAAGGCTCAATGCCACCTGCTTCCTTGATCTACTTAAAGAGAACTGTGATGTGATACACTATTCCCTGATTTTACCAGGAATGGAAAGGGCTGCACAATTCATACGTGTGAATATACAAAAACACGCAAAGGACACGTTTTATTCATTTCTTTCTTCTTGTGTACTGTGCTATTGGCTACAAAGACTATGCTACTGTCTCTTTGCCTGTTTGCACATATATTAATTACCTTTCTGTGCTACATTTTCCCAAGGCTCAGAGAGTGTTCCAGTGGGGGGGCATGCACACCCAACGCCTGCCTATGTTAAATCTGTTATACAAAGTTACTAATTATAGTCACATGCCTGTGGTTTGGGATGCTGATAAAATGATTTCAAGGAAGAAGTAGCTATAAAAACAAGAAAGTCAAAAATGTAAAGGAGATACTTTCAAATACTGCCACTGTTTTCAATGGTTGGAAACTTCAAAAGAGCAACATATAATGTATCAAGGAACCACTCTGCAGTGCAGACCTCAGATTTGTGAATATTTAGGGCTAGAAGTTCAGGTAAAACTCAGGGCCTACCCTAGTACTGGGTGTATCCCTTTATATCCTCCATGACTTGATCAAGTGTGTGTTCCAAGGGTCTCTTCTGAATTATAGTTTCTTGACCCGACAAATGAAAGAATACCACCTCCCAACTGTCCAGTTTTTCGCGTGACAGTCCCGATTTTGACAGCTAAGCCCGCAGTTCCGGATTCTTACTGAAATGTCCCGACTTTCTCTTTGACCTCTTGCACTGAACAGACAGAAAAAGCTACAAAGTTTCTGAAATGTAATTAAATAAGAGGCTTTTGGCATTGAGCCCAGAATACTTGGCGGCTGCAAAGATACAATTGTAACTATTTAAGACAAGCCAGTCTCTTGGGGGAACTGTGACTTGTTAACACATAACACCTGACCCTAAAACCCCCAGAAATGTGTTCAAACTTTCCATAACCTGCCATATTTTGTAAAATGGATGTGGTGTGGCCATGAAATGGGCGTGGTCAAAAAAAAAATTTTTTTGGAAGTTATTTAAAAGGTTTGTAAACTAAAATATAAGAAAATGTAATTTGTTCAAAGCAACTGTCCTATATTCATTACACAATTTCAGTGGCTTAAAATGTATTACATTGTTCTTAAACGCAATATCTGCTGCTGAGCTTCACTGAACTCTACAAGTGTGTAGGGCAGAAAGGGGCTTGACTGCTTAAAGCCTTCCGAACTGAAAAATCCATTTTGAAAACTTTCCTGAGTGTCCAGGGAATGTGATGAATCCTAAAACAGATTGAAATGTGGGGATTCTTCATGGATACCCCAGATCAACTTTTGATAATAGGCCCATAAGAGTTTAACTAAATTCACATTAACTCAAATCTGTTTTATAAAAAAAATCAAAGTATAACAAATTAGACGGCATAAAATTGTGAAATGTAATTGAATACATCAAACATTTTGAAAAATTTGCATTGGAAAAAAAATCTTTAAATTTGTTTAAATCTTTAAACAGCTCCAGATGACTTCTACATGAATTTGGGCAGCTTTTACATGCCATACACATGCAATAAATATATAATTTATAATTAAACAAACACTGAGTAAAAAACAATTGCAAATTGTCTCAGACTATCACTCCCTATATCAGACAAAGTTAACTCAAAGGTGAAGAGTCCCTTTAAACATTGGTTGTTTGTGGTTCATTGCTACTTAAACAAATCAAAAAGTGCAATGCCTGTAAACAAGGAACAACCTCTCTTTCGATTTCATTACATTGTAGTTATTAGTAGGGATTTTGTTTGCAAAAGAAACGTTTTCATGATTATCCAAGGATAAGTCATTTTGCTTAGTTTAGACAGAGCATGGGTCTCTGGTGTCAACTGGACCAGGGCCAATAGCTATCAGTTTTTCAAGAGAACATGTAGTGTAAATGAGCTAACACACAATTCAGGATGTAAGTGCCTAGGGATAGGGGAGGGAATATTAAGACACGTTAAAGATTGGGTACATTGTTGGCTATAATTAGGAGGGCTGTGGCTGGCCATGAGTAGACAGTGGCTATTTAGACAAGACTAATCTGGCAAGTCAGTAAGTAAAACCTCAATAGAAGCTAGGGAAAAGGAAAAAATATACATTAAACTGTGATTATTTTTATAAAACAATAGTGAGAGTTTATAGTAATCCTTTAAATAGCTGTATGGTATGCAGATTCCAAAATCAGAAGAAAAAAGATTAATGGCACAAAATGCTGATGTGGAACAGCATATAAACATATCACCTAGCTGAAGTGGCTGCAGTTCAACACCATCATTGTGTGCAGTTACTGTTTTTTGTATTTTTTAAAATGTGAGTTTTTTTTTCTGGAGGAACACTCATATTTGTTCTGCACTGGGCAAGTGTTTCATTTCCAGGCTTTGTTTGCTTGAAACAGTCAGGGGCTTTCTAAGTAAAATAATGTTTTTTGTATTTCTCTTCTTTTAAGCTTGAAGAGGAAAGATCAGTATTGAATAATCAACTGCTAGAGATGAAAAAGAGGTAAGTTATTTTCTCAGACCCCCCCTCAATCTTAATCATTATTCCAGGTGCATGCTAATGTTCTGACAGAATGAGAGCACATGTGAACTCATGCTTTACAGTGTAGACTTGCTCTGTGACTGTTTATTAATAACAGTTTTTAAATGGATTTTCTATATAGAAATAGGATAATTTAGCTGTACCCTTTATATATGAAGTGAATGTGAGAGTAACATGTTCAAGCTGTGGTTCTAATTCCTGAATCAGGAACCTTGATATATATTGAACACAACATTCGAAAGGAAAACTAAACATGTGTCAGGTTGACCTAGGAATTCAATCAAAGCACCAATATATGATAAACAAGTGACTCTAACAGAACCTGAACTCAGGATGGGAAAACAATAATATTTTCTAAAGAATATCCCCCTATTGTGTGCTGTGCCCGCCACACTGGGAGCCCACTCCCATTGTTGGTGACTATACTGGGGTACACACATGCAAATAGCTTGCTCCATAGGTGCATGTATGTCACCTGATTCTTACATCATATGCATGCGGGGAAACAGAATTTTGGTGATAGGTGCCCATTAATCTATGGGACAATATCCAAATTAGGGGCTACCATGAACCCTTCTGATAACGTGAATTGTCCTTCTATACTAGTCAACAAAAAGGAAAAGTGGATAGTTAATTCAACCCTCAGCCTTGGGTCCTGAGAAGGAATTGCAGATTTAATCTGGGTCCCATTTAAAAAAGTTAAGAAAAACCTGTGAAAACCATAATCTATTGATGATTAAGGATGTTAAAACTCTCATTTGCAAATGCCGTGACTTCTCATTGGCTTGTTTAGACATTCGGAACCTTTGTTTTAGTCCATTTTTGGGGTATAGAAGCAAACTGAAGCAACTCTAGTCCTTGTAAAGTAGAAAATTAGGCTGTGCACAGGCAATCCCGCTGTATAATGGACTCCTACTTAGAAAACAGTCACAACAAAGGGTAAAGGGGAGGGGGTTGTAGACTGGGGACATATCATTAAAAACATATTTAACTTTCTAAATCCATTTTTGCCTGGGAGTCGCTTTTTAGAAATATGTATCTTCCAATGATTCTGCTTTAAACAAGCCATAAAGAATGTGTGCACACATCATTCCTACTTTGCATCTTTATATATGCAAAAGGAGACCATGTGGTTTGCCTTGGGACATTTTGCTTTCAATTAGTATGTTGAGTGCACACATTCTCTTCCATTGAGTGTTGTTTTCCCTATGAGATGACTATTCATATACAAAAATATGCAGAAATATGTTCTGTGCACACAATAAGCTTTGCCTTTTATAATTTACTGAGGATAATATACATGGAATAGCACACTGCCAAATCCATTGCAATGCACATGTCTGTTTTGCTTGCATTGAGTGTAGGACAGTCAAGAGAACCAAGCCTAACGATTTGTTCTTATGTATTTTCATTACTTTTATGCTTGTAATAAAGTTTCCCATTCTTTGAATTCTGCTTGTCCTTACTTAGTGGATCAGAATTTAGTTGTGTTATAAAGTACAAGCTCTGGAGTGGAGACCAGTGGTTTCTCTGACAATGATCTTACCTTGAATATTTGTGGATTGCTGAATGTCCTGCTCTGTTCCAGCTTGCGCTGCTAATCAATGCTCATCCCATTCCTCTCTCCCTTTCTACTTTTGCTTCCTTTGCTATATCTGTGTGTCTTTAATGGTAAGACTGAAGAAAGTCTATCCACGTTACAACAAATAGTTTTTTTTCTATATATATATATTTATTTTAGTACAGCATTGTTGTACGTATTTGGCTGCATATGTCCCAGAGTGTCTTGCTTTTGTTTTTGTAAGATTTTTTAAATTATTTTTTTAAGCTTCAATTTTTCCCAACCAAAAACACCCAGCAAATTTCTTTCTTGACCTGCTGCATTTCACACGTTTTCTCTTTTCTCTAACATGTGGTCTTTGATATATTTTTAAGCCTGCCCAGTAACACTTTAAGGTATCTGCTCAATTATTAAATAGACATTTGAGTAAGAAGAGAAGAATCTATAGCTTGCCATACTGATGGCAGAGATGTTCTCACTTCCTAGGGTTAAGTGCTGATAAGAGTATATATACTATCTATTAAAAAGAGAGCTTGTGTTTCTTTTTTAATATCTTAAATGCAATGCATTTCTGGCAAAAAAATGTGCATATTACAGAAACTTGTATTTTAAAAAATCATAACTCATAGGCTTCGTTCACCCTACCAACATGGCCAGTCTTACTGACAAAAACCCTATTATAAAATGTTGGTAGAATTATTCACAAGGTGTGTGGTCTTAGTTGTTTCTTAGTCTTTTGTAATAGAAGTGGAAATCACTTTCTTGCATTTAGTTGGGGTGATAAAAGTGTGAACAAGTCCATTGATATGCAAAATGACCATGTATCTTCATAAAGCTGGTTATTGCTAGATTCTCCACTTGCTACTCTTTTTTTTTTTTTTTTTTGTGTACTAGATCCATAAATGTGCTAAAACAAATTTTCTTTATGTTGCTTCAATCAGTATAGCATTGTGTTGTACATGTTGGAAAGGACTCCCAGTCAGTTTTCCCTCCGTGATATTGCAACAACTGATTGAGGTTGATTCATGTCCAGATTTAGACTTGTTACCCACCAGTTTAGACTTGTTGCCCACCAGTTTTTATCAAAGAGTTTTTTTTACAAGTAAAATTGATGGTATAGTTTGTAGTACAGGACTGTCCAACTGGAGGCCCACTGGCCAATTTGGGCCCTCTTGAGATTTTTAAGGTCCCCAGTCTGCTCAAGAACTTCATTGACCCCATTGTGTAGAATGCCTGGCCCACTCTGTGGAAACAGTTGGCATTGCCAGTATATTATTTGAAATGAACATAAGCAGCATTTTTAAAAACATATTCTACAAAAAATGAGTTGTTGTAATTGTTTAGTATGTTTGATCTTGAACAAAGAAGTATATTAAATATGAAGGCACGGATCAGAGTCATTAAAAGTCAGAGAAATGTTGGTCTGAATGTCATTCAATTAGATGCCCTCTTATTTCTTTTTGAGGAATAAGGGTATTGCTTTATTTTTATAGCCCTGCTATTTGCTCAGACTCCTGTTTGGCTACATATGCAGTCTGCTCATGGAAAATGACACCTAAGCTGTCATTTATTTGATGTGCGCTGACTTGCCTGTGTCTGGAGAATGTAATTTCCGTGATTTCTGTTAAGTTTTTGCTGTTAATAAACACACTGGTTACTATTTTTACTATCGTTATTTTACACCATATGGTACACCAGAGAGAAAGATTAGGAAACTGGTAATGAGGAACCACTGATCCTTCCATCATCATAACCAATGCTTTGCATGATAATCGTGTAGTGGAGCCATGCATGCCCTTATGTGTCGCTTGCTGACTTATGTTTAGAGTATCAAATCTATAGCTGAACTATTTTCTTCCAAAGAAGGGTACAAGTTGGTTATCCTGGGGCATCTTAGGACTGCTGAGCAACACTTTCCTGCGATTAACCTTAAAAGGACACCATCATCTAGAACTAAAGTTTGTCTTTGAATATCTATAGACCATTTTAACCCAACAGGAAATGAAGATCGAATTGGTGTTATTTACTCACGGGACTTACAGCAACAACCCAAAGGTGTGCCAGCCTAATGAAAGCTCTCCAGGGCCCAGTATATGTGCTCAATGTACTCTGGGTGATTCAGCTAGTATAAAATAGAACATCTAAACATTAGAAAGTAACAATTATGACCCAAATAAGTGACAGTATAATATATAATCTTAATATAATCTTAATTCATCTTAATAATCTTCTAGATCCAACAGAAGTTAAGGATTCTGTGCCATTTGTAGGTTTAGCCCTTCTCTATATCACAACACCACATTAATAATACAAGTCAATTCCCAGGTTTATTAAAATATTAAATATTCACAATCTCTTGTGCATATTTAAATAACGTGGGAATTTACATTTATTATTACTGTGTGGTGTTCTGATATAAAGTAGCGCTAACCTGGTAAATGGCACATTGTATTGTTTTAGTTGTATAAAATGTATATTCTATTGAACTCATTAGTATCACTAGAGAGTTTATCTAGAACACACTGATTAATTATACATATAAGTTTAGTACTGACTGAAAAAACTTGAGGAGTTAATGATTCTGTTGCATAATACTGGCTGCATTGATTCTTAAGAAGCCATGCAATGCACAGCAGAACTAATAATAATATCCTTGTAGGTTTAATGCTGTCACCTTTCAGTTCTTGGGCACATGGAGCATTGGCTCTGCTGCACTCATCAACAGAGCTGGGGAAGGGAGTTGATCTGCTTCTTTCAGCCTGAGGAGCCAATGTTCTGTGTGCCCTGGCCCTTGATGCCACACAGATCTGATCTGATAGGTCAGTCATGATTTCTTGTTTCAGTGATGATTTCTTGTTTTTTGTAAAAAAAAAAAAAAAAAAATCCTGGTCATTTATATTAAATATGGCATATTTATTTTGTAGGTGCCAAGTTTTATGGGGAATATCTGGCTCAGCAAAAATGATCAAATCTGCCTCCAGTCCTACCTTATACTCATAAACCCCAACACCTATAAAATAGACTGTTACAATCGTGGCTTTATCTGGAAACATTAAAAAATTGCATTTGCCTGGAATTTGTGACATGTAAACTTACATGGTACTCCATTAACCTAATTCCCCTCTAACTGACCTTCTATCATGGGCACCACATTGCCTAACATGGGCTTTCTCGTACAGTTTGTCAGCATTCCAGGATAGCACCCCGTCAGTCTTAGTGGTCCACAAATATGCCATGCTGTCAATGGGGCTATAACACAATGCAGCCATTAGCCACATGCATGAGAGTGATCATGTTATAACTAATCTCCACTTTTGGGAGTAGGGGAAAGGAATCTCCAAAAAAAAAAAAAAGAACTATGACAAAAGTTTTGCACATGGGGCAGATTTGCCAACAATTTGTGTATTTTCTCAACCCTGTTTCTTTTATTTAAATAAGCTTTTCAGGTATTTACTGTTATTACTTGTACTTTTGTACTAAAATGTCTGATAGGGTTTCATCGCAAGGATTATCAAAAATGATATTTTATGGATGTAGAATTAAAATATGTTTTGTCTTTATGTCCCTAATGAGCTGAACTTGTAGCAAAACATTTAATATGGTTTAGGAGAGAGTGGTGATACAGGGTTTTGGACTGATTTGGTGTAGGGAGTGTTGGAAATAGCACGAGCTGTTCTTGGATAACCAATCTGTGCCCAATTTCTTTTTTTAATGATAGATTTCCCCATTTATAGTAGTTGTACCCATTATGTGCTAAACCTGTTCCATATAACATAGGGCTAGCCACCCTGACTGATTGAGGAAGCTGTGACATATTGTATCACAGTGTCGAGCTTCAGGTTGGCTAACCCTGTAGGTACAGTGATATTTTTTTCAGTTGTTTAGTGCGCAAAGAATTTTACCTTGTGGCGCTTTTGTAACTGCAACGTTTTGTCTGAAAAAGTGTTCTCCAGTTGTTACCTTTTTCTTTGGTCTCTGAAATTGTTTTTTTGCAGAGAATCTTTAAAAACTAAAGAGTTTGACGAAGAGAAGGCTTCACTACAAAAATCTCTCAACGTTACAAGTGCCTTGATCACTGAGAAGGACAAAGAGCTTGAAAGACTAAGAAATGAGGTATGTAGCATTTATGTAGCACATTGTCATCTCATACATCTCAGCGAATCTGTTTCTTCCAGTGTACAATATGTATTGAAGCAAACGCTAGCCTCTATGAAGCAAATCAAACCTACTTTATCTTAGTACCTCTAGACTATCTTTTATTCCCTACTCTTCCTTGTAGGAATGCACTGAATCCAGCATTCGGTTCTGGATTCGGCCAGGATTTAGGCTTTTTCAGCAGGATTTGGATTTGGCTGAATTCTTTCGACCGATTGAACCGAATCCTAATTTGCATATGCAAATTAAGGGCGGGAAGGGAAATCGTGTGACTTTTTGTCACAAAACAAGGAAGTTAAAAATGATTTTCCTTTAGGATTCGGTTCAGTATTCGGTCAAATTTTTCACAAAGTATTCGGGGGTTCGGCCAAATCCAAAATAGTGGATTCGGTGCATCCCTACTTCTATGACTTCTCCCCTTGTTATGGGAGAAAACACTCTATGTCCTTTACTCTCATGCAGTGCCACAAAAATATATTCATTCTTTTGTGCCACACCTTCAGTATATGAACTCTTTAATCTCCCTAATCCTTTGTTTCTTAGCACCTTAGATTTTTTTTCTTATTAGATTTCTAATTCAAAGCAGTATTAACAGATAATACACAACAGTTGTGTCTTCTATACAGTTGTATAAAACATTGTAGCCAAAAATTAACATTCTTTAGTAAATATATACTGAATAGAAGGTTCTGGCCATTATGAAATCTACCACTGGGATAAACAATGGTGTCACATCACAGTTTAATCCTCTATCTGAGACTTCTCTGACTCAGTGAGCTCGCTGTTCAACAGGTCCAACATTTGATATCCCCCAGTGATTTATATTTTCCTTCTTTAAAATAGATTATGATGAATTGGTTGTCATGGCTGTCATCCAAAAATCATTTTGACAATAACTTTATAAAAACCACACCATTGTCCATTATAGGTTGCAGAACTGCGGGAAAAGAACGAGTCTGCAAGATCTCTGCAATCTGCAGTGAGATCCCTGGAATCTGAAAAAATAAATCTGGAGAGAAGGGTGAAAAACTTGGAAAAGGAACTTAATGACAACAAGAGGCAGTTGAACAATGCCTCAAACTCATCAGGTGCAAAACAAAAAAAATAAAGCTGTCAATGTTTCTGCCTTACACTTAATACTGAAGCCAAAATGTGCACAGAGAAACCTACTGCACATCATAATTGTGAATGTTGAAATGTGTCAATTGTGAATAAATTATGAATTTAAGATATGCCAAGCCTATTCTTTAAAGTATAAATGATTATTTTAAAGGAACAGTTCAGTGTGAAAATAAAAACTGGGTAAATAGATAGGCTGTGCAAAATTAAAAATGTTTCTAATATAGTTAGTTAGGCAAAAATGTAATGTATAAAGGCTGGAGTGACTGGATGTCTAACATAATAGCCAGAACACTACTTCCTGCTTTTCAGCTCTCTAACTCTGAGTTAGTCAGCGACTTGAAGGGGGGCCCACATAGTACATATCTGTTCAGTGAGTTTGCAACTAATCCTTAGCATTCAGTTCAGATTCAAAAGCAACAGATATGACCCATGTGCCCCCCCCCATAAGTCTCTGATTGGTTACTGCCTGGTAACCAGTCAGTGTAAACCAAGAGAGATGAAAAGCAGGAAGTAGTGTTCTGGCTATTATGTTACACATCCAGTCACTCCAGCCTTTATACATTACATTTTATTTTTACACTGAACTGTTCCTTTAATGTTCTCTGTCCTGTAATAGAGCCTTCATATTTCTAATTATAAATAGAATAATGAAATCCCTTGCCCTATACGTTCCTGGGCTTTGGCAAATATTCTGTTCACTTTTAACTATGGTTAATGGAGTTTTGAAAAAACTTTGGCAGTATGTTCCCTGTTCTTATGTACCTGACCTGTGCTTTCTTATACTGAATAGGGACTGATTCTATGCATTCAATGGGAATTGTTCAACATACACATAATGTATTTACTGTATATACCCCAGTTAAAACATACAGTATAATAAATATTTTTTGTGATGTCAGTTGAAATGTCTGTTGAAATGCATGTTTAAAGCATTACAATACATAAAGCATTTATAGGACTTTTTCTCAATGCGTTTTTATAAGTTTAGAATAATCAGTATATGGCCTAAAGTATTTGGAAATATTTCAAAAAAATTCCCGTAACTCAATATGATTAAAAATCCATAATTTATTCAATTTATTTAATGTATATTAAAAAACATTTCAGCATACTGACCCCATGATCCTCCACCTTAAGCATTTTGTACCCTCCAGTACTTACTCATAGGTGATTATACCACCCTCACGGTGGTCACATATTTAAAGCCGACATAACTCCTCTCATCCCAATACAAAAGTATTTGGACACCTGTCTGTCCAACATCTCATTCCCAAACCAAGGGTGTCAAAATAGAGTTGGTCTTCCCTTTGCTGCTATTACAGTCTCTAGTCCTCTGGGTAGGTGTTCCACTAGATGGTGGAAAGGGTGTTGGTAGGGTTTTCTTTCTTTCAGCAAAGTTTGGGAATCCGTTTTGGTGCACTGTTAGCATTCCGTTTATTCCCACTTAGTTGAGGTCAGGATTCTGTGAAGGCCAATTAAGTTCATCCACTCTTGTCTTAGCAAAGCCCATTCTGTATGGAGTTTCATGGGGGTATTATTGTGCTGAACAAGTAGTGATCTCACAGTACCTGACCAGCCCCCATAGTGCTGTGGTGGTGACCTTTTCACCAGTTTAGCTGACACAGTTACACATTGTAATGCTACGTTTGGTTGCCTCTGAGCACCCCTAAAAATCCCCACGGCCCCTATGAATATTTTTCTTCTGGTCACAGTTTGTAATGCAGCAGTGAGTATTCCAACTGAGGAAGTGTCACCTTAGACAGTGTGTTTGGCTACTTTTGGCCATGCAACATATTTCTAATAATCATCAAGCACATAGAAATATACACAACTGAATGGTCTTGTGAAGAACTGAAAATGAGCTGAATGGTCACCTGTACAATCAGGCATAATAATATTGAATCAATAAGCTCATTCATATACTTATAATATGTCTTGTAAACCTCTTTTTTTTTAGGTGATTCTTCCTTCAACAGCCAGTTCCAAGAAGAGAAAACATCCCTGGAAAGCCAGGTACTGTAAGAGATAAAGCCTGTGTAGTAGACATTTCTTGTCTTTAGTAATTAGACACAATGCATTAAAGGAACAGTTCAGTGTGAAAATAAAAACTGGGTAAATAGATAGGCTGTGCAAAATAAAACATGATTCTAATATAGTTAGTTAGGCAAAAATGTAATGTATAAAGGCTGGAGTGACTGGATGTCTAATATAATAGCCAGAACACTACTTCCTGCTTTTCAGCTCTATAACTCTGAGTTAGTCAGCGACTTGAAGGGGGGCCACACGGTACATTTCTGTTCAGTGAGTTTGCAATTGATCCTCAGCATTCAGCTCAGATTCAAAAGCAACTGATATGACCCATGTGCCCCCCCTCAAGTCTCTGATTGGTTACTGCCTGGTATGCAGGGTAACCAGTCAGTGTAAACCAAGAGAGCTGAAAAGCAGGAAGTAGTGTTCTGACTGACTTGTTATAAATCAAATCACTCCAGCCTTTATACATTACATTTTTGGCTAACTAACTATATTAGAAACATTTTTTATTTTGCACAGCCTATCTATTTACCCAGTTTTTATTTTTACACTGAACAATTCCTTTAAGCTTGTCACTGACCTCATTTGCAGCAGTCTGTGAGGATGATTCATACAGAAATGCTCTGCCCCCTCATTACTAGTACCATGGTCTTAGGGCTCTCACTCTGTTTTATCTGGTTGGGGCTGGACCTGTTTCCTCTCTGGTAGGCCAAAGTTGTAATATTACAGGTCTGTCTGTGATGTTCTTTCTTTATAATGTGAGGCCTCAGGCTTATGTATAACTGGCAGGTATAGCCACACAAAACCTCATAATTCTATTTCTGCATCAGCGAAGACTGGGAACCTATAGAAATATACTGAGTTTAACAATGGATTTTTAAAATCTGTTGATAGGTATATGTCAGGAATATGTTACTATTTTGAAGCAATTTTTGAAGTTTATTTGTGTACATTATAAATAATATTGGCTGACCTTTTTATTATTAAGAGATTTGAGTACAGTTTAATAATTAGCTGAACTTTTCTGTTGTATCAAGAAATGGACTCCTTGACTTTATCTTTACTTTGATGAGGCTTAACAATAAAGCTGAGAAATAAAATAAATATGGGAATGTACCTGTCACTAGCTGCATCGGTCATTATGACTGATTTGTCTTTGTTCTCATGAATTTAAAAGTAAAAAAAAAACAGCTGTGTTATCATTTCTTCTTGCAGCTATAACAGATACTCTTATATATTGTTTCGTTTAATTGTATCTTTGTTTCTAGATTGATTTCCTCAACTCTGTAATAGTAGACCTTCAAAGAAAAAACGATGAGTTAAAGCTGAAAATTGAAAAGATGATTGAAGCATCGCTCAATGGCAATAATGAAGAGGAAATGGATAATCATGACAAGTAAGTGGTCTGAGCCATGGCATTATCAGGAATATAGTTTTTGATATTTTAGGTTATCTGTCTAACACTAAATATTATGCAAACGTACATTGTTTTATCCTGCTGTAAATGACAGTACTGTTAGCAAGATTTGATACTGAATCCAAACTATGGTTTTCCTGTGATAAAACTATAATTTTATTGCTGTCAGGAGCTAAAATATAGATAGCAGTGGGATGTTGAATATTTATGAAATGGAAGACAACACTTCAAGGGGATTATTTCTAGGGATGCACCGAATCCAGGATTCAGTTCGGGATTCGGCCAGGATTCACCCTTTTTCAGCAGGTTTTGGATTTGGCCAAATCCTTCTGCCAGGCCAAACCTAATCCTAATTTGCATATGCAAAATAGGGGCGGGGAGGGAAATTGCGTGACTTTGTGTCACAAAACAAGGAAGTAAAAAATGTTTTCCCCTTCCCACTCCTAATTAGCATATGCAAATTAGGATTTGTGTTCTTTATTCGCCGAATCTTTCGAGAAGTATTCGGGTGTTCAGCCGAATCCAAAATCGTGGATTCTGTGCATCCCTAGTTATTTATCAACATTTTTCTGAAAAATTCCAGTGTGGAAAAAAAAAATGAAAATCGTGTGAAAACTTTAATATTACGAATTCTTCTGATTTTCCGCCCGAAAACCATAAAATCCTTTGGATTATTGCATGAAACCCAATGCAGATCAGGATATCTTTGGGACTTCTCCCACTGACTTATATACAACCTCGGAAGTTCTGAGATGCCCGATTTTCCGATTCTGACTTTTTCCATCCTCAGGGTATAATAGATCTCGAAAAAAGTCGAGTTTTTTTTTCACAAAAAATTAGGATTTTATGGTAAAAAAAACTAAACAACGTTTGAGTTTTTGGCATTTGGACTTTAATAAATAACCCCCTAAATGTACAGAATAGATGACAGTTTGTATTTATACAAATTCTCTAATAAGGGTCTGACATGTTCTCAGGAACCACAGTCCTAACTGACTAACAAAAATGTATTTTCTTTTCAGCTTAAATGGCACCCAGGGCAAAAAGAAAGTGCCCCCTCGACTTTTCTGTGACATCTGTGATTGTTTTGATCTACATGACACAGAGGACTGTCCCACACAGACTCAGCTTCCTGACTCGCCTCCTCACTCCAACTTCCACGGGAGCAGAAACGAGGAACGTCCCTATTGTGACATATGTGAGGTTTTCGGACACTGGACAAATAGCTGCAATGACGATGAGACCTTTTAAAAGGGCATTGCTTAATAACAGTATAATTACCTGCATAAGGATTTACAGACCTCACCAGCATTTGTGTGCACAGGCTTCAACAAAACTAGCTATTTATAGGGGGAAAATGTTCCATTTATAATAAACATTTTATTTCCCTGGTTTGGCTTTGCAAGAGAAAGCATTTAATCCGCCTTCATATGTTTATCCATTAATTCAGTATACCACTTAAGGGCTTGCTAAGTTATTAGCGCTTCATCTATGAAACCTCATTTGTTTTTAAACTCAACAGATATTACATGCATATTAATCTTGTGTTTTACATTTGCACTATTTAAAGATGAACATTAAAATGCCTTTGACTTTTGACACTGGATGTAATCAAAAGGACATATCACTCATAGTTTTCTTTACTGCCATCTTTTTTCCATTTTCCCATTGTTTTCTGCATGAAATGGATGAGGTGTGATCATGACCACGGTACTTAGACTGTATTTGCTGTGTGCTTGAAGTTTCAAAGCGCCTAAATGTATTTTGTTTAGCTATACCCAAGTTAAAGCTGCTGAAAAAGTGTACACAAATGGGAATACTTGATAATTATCCCTGGTATTATGTATGAGATACTCAGTGAAGGTAGAAATGCCAGGGTTTGCAAGCCTGAGTATAACTTAGGGATAATACATCAGATAAATATCATCCAATACTTCCCTAACAGTAATTCTTTGTACTAAATCATAGGTCCCTCTTGTTAAGGAATGGCTGAATGTTACCATATCATTACATTAATCAACAGTTCCTCAAATAGCTGTAAAACAGAACACAGGTCTGTATGTATAATGTCTATACTTTATCCAGTTATCCTTCCAGTATTAACCAGTAAGTTACTAAAGCTTTCTGAGCTTGTGTTCCATTGAGGCACATTACCTGTTTGTGGGATATAGTTGTATCTAGGGATGCACCGAATCTTTGCAAAAGTTGTGGCCAAATATCAAACTGAAACCGAATCTTAATTTGCATATGCAAATGATGGATGGTAAGGGGAAAGCATTTTTTACTTCCTTGTTTTGTGACAAAAAGTCATGCAATCCCCCCTTATTTGCATATGCAAATTCGGATTTGTCAGAAGGATTTGGCCGAATCCAAATCCTGCTGAAACAGGCCAAATCCCCAACCGAAACCTGGATTGGGTGCATCCCTAGTTGTACCATATCCTGCCTGTGTGCTCTCTTGCTGACTTTTATGGACAGCCTTAGCTTTAAGATGCTATTAAAGATCAATCAGCAGATATCAGCACTGGATTGTATTTCCTTGCATGTACAGCAAATTCAGAATCTAATCTAACAACATTTTCATCCCAATTATGATTTCTTAAACCATTATACTAGGGCCTCTCCATCTGTAGCATCTTATTGTTATGACTATATGCTTTGTCAGTAGCACATTGATTACCACTCTTCCAGGTCTAATTCTCTAACAGGGTATAGCAGTTTGCTTCTCTAGTCATTTGGAAACCACTAATATGTGGTTGTTTAGTGCCTCAGATACAAGCCTGTCTAAAGAACAAAAGAAAAAAAAAGCATACTACGCAGATGATTTTGGAACTGGAGTTCATATCCTTCAGACTGTCTATATTTACTACTCAATATATTATTTTGTCCTTATTAATTTACCTCTGCCCTGACCACCTTTGTAACAAGATGGAGAAATCAATATTTATTAATATTGCTGGTGTACTGAACGCCTTTTGCTATTACTGTACAAAATCTGTTTATAGAGTGAGTTGATAGGTTTAATATAAATGAGCTAAATAATCAAGTTGGAATATGTATATGAATTGCTGGTTCCATAATGTATAGTAGGTGTAAGAATGAATGAATGTAAATATACATATTCTCCCTAAATAAAGTTTAAAAAAAAATTTAAAGATCGATTAAGAACACAAGAATCTCTCTGTCAACATACTGTATTGATTTCCAGTACATATTTATTGTTTATGTAATATGTATGTTCTTAAGTGGATTTTTCTTATATTGAGAATTCTGTACCTGGCTTTCCATGGATGAATTTGTAATTGGCTATAAAAAGTTGTATTAACTTAATAAATAAATTTGCTGATATATTTTCTATCTGTATTTCACTATTTAATGGTATGGCATAACACATGCTGCACAGTTCCTTTAAAGGAGAACTAAAATGGCATATTACAGGTATAAGACCTGTTATCCAGAATGCTCGGGACCTAGGGTTTTCCAGGATATCCATACCTTAAAGGAGAAGCAAACCCAAACGTTAAAAATCCCAAACCCCAACCCTACATAGACCCTCCTCCCTCTAGCCTGTTAGCCCGGGCAAATGCCCCTAACTTTTTACTTACCCCTCGGTGCAGATTCAGGCATCGGAGTTCACGGGTGCCATCTTCAGCCGCTTCGGTAATCTTCTGCAATTTTCATGAGTTTTGGCGCATGCGCAGTTGTCGCGTAACAGAAAATTGCTCCAGCTGCACATACACCACTTCGCCAGTCTCATTCTGAAGATTATTGAAGAGAAGAAGATGGCACCCGTGAACTCCACTGGACAGAATCTGCACTGAGGGTAACATTTAGGCTGGGGGGAGGAGGGAGGGGGGTCTATGTAGGGTAGGGTTTTTTTTAACTTTTGGGTTTGCTTCTCATTTAAGTCTACTAAAAACTCATGTAAACATTAAATAATCTGCCACCAAGGATTAATTACATCTTAGTTAGTAACAAGTTCAAGGTAATGTTCTATTATTACAGAGAAAAGGTAAATCATTTCTAAAAACTATAATTATTTGCTTATAATCTAATCTACGGGACAAGGCCTTCCCATAATTCTAAGATTTCTGGATAATTAATAGGTTTTCAATGGGTCCTATCATCGTCCTTCAAAATTGTCACAGGAGTTAGCCATCTTGGATTTTACATGACACTGCACATGCTCAGTGTTCTCTGGGAGCTGCTGAGAAGCTAAGCTTAGCAGTTGTCACAAATCATCAATCAGAAAATGTGCTTCTTCTGTTATAGAAACTGGTGCTACAGGGCAGGATTATTAAATTCTGATGCTAATTGTGCTGGTTTATTAGTTGCCATGTAGTGAGAATCTGAATCAGCCTTATATTGTCACTTTTAGATTTTATATATTTACTATATTATAAGTTGGTCCCTAAGCTAAGTAACTGACAGCAGCGCAGAGTATGTGAAGCAGAAAAGAAGATGTGGGACTACTAGGAGCATCTTCAGAGGTTCACAGGTCTTCACCAATAAAGGGCTATCGTTTCCTTGGGCTTGGAAGTTTCAAAAAAGAATGTGCAGCATTTCTACTGACTTTTTAGCTTTAGTTCTCCTTTAAAACTGCATTTTCTGTATCACGGTGCATCACATCACCCACTGTCTCCTAGGAAATTTGTCATATTCTCCAGAGCTCTGTGAGGGCATTAAGTCACTAGAAACTCCACCAATAAAATGCATTGCATAGCTCTGCTCCTGATGCAAATAGAAAAGGCTGCTAGTTTGGGAAAAGTTGAAATTTTACTTTCCCTAATTCCCCTTTCCTTTTAGTCCAATCAGCAGCACACACTGAGATTTCCTCCCTCTCCCTAATTAGGACAGTAGGACCAATAGCCAAGCTTCAGAAGTCAAAAGAACCCTCCTCTGCCCCCCTTCCATCGTGTCTTTGCAAATAATACAACAACACGGAATGCAGAAATGATTTAATAGGGTGTGTTTACTTGTGCTGCTGATTGGACTAAAACCAAGATAAAGAAGATAAAGAACTTCTGATTTCTGAAAAAGATTGTTGAATAAAGTCTTTAAACCAACTCATAGCAGATTGAGGGGTTTCCATTAGCTTTTGCCAGGCAGGCTTCACAGCGACCTCTCTCATAGTTATCTGGGAGCAGAACCTCACATTGTCTGCAGACCAAATGTCTGGTCTTAGACCGCTTTTTCCCCTGTCTAGTTTCCAGACTGGACATCTGTAGAGACAGTAATGAAAATAATATTTGCACTCTGTAAACATTGGGACACATATTGGGCAATAAGAAGACCTGCAATGCCTTAATTGCTTCTCCAGGTAACACAGTCCTTGTTTGCAGCGTGACTGCTTGTACTGAAAAACATTTATGGGCACCAATTGCATTACAGGCGATTCTTTTAAATCCGCAGCTTCTGCACTGCGCGATGACGTCATCGATGTGCACCTCCTGAAAGCCACTCCGTGAATGCTTGCCTGTCCTTTCTCTCAGCAGTCAGCTGAATCCGCATGGGTAGGAGCTTTGTCCTTTACCCTCCCCAAGGACCACCACTCGAAGCTGGCTCCCTGGACGTCCCAGAGTTCACTCCCGAGCCCTTCTACAAAAGAAAAAAAAGATCCCACTGTCCCAGGTAGGACAGAAAAAAACACGATGGAAGGGGAGGGTTCTTATGACTTCTAAAGCTTGGCTATTGGTCCTACTGTCCTAATTAGGGGGAGGGAGGAAATCTCAGTGTGTGCTGCTGTTGGACATTAAGAAAAGTAATGATAATGGGGGATTTTAATTACTCTGATATTGACTGGATCAACATTACTGCCAGGACAGTTAGGAACATGTTTATGATCTTGTACGGAAATTTTATGGCACAGGTTGTTGAGGAGCCAACCAGAAACCATGCTGTACTGGATCTAGTGATCTCTAATGACCCAGAACGTATAGTGAATGCGCAAGTCATTGAACCCTAGGGTAATAGTGACCATAATGTTATAGCATTTAATGTCTGGTGCAAAAAAAAAAAATACACTGGAGCAACAAAAGCCCTGAATTTCAGAAAAGTAAACTTTAACTTCCCAAGGGCTGCCCTTCACAGCATAGATTGGGGTATTAGGGTTTCTGCTAAAAACATAGAACAGAAATGGTTGTCATTTTAAATAATACTAAATCATTACTGTTCTCAATTTATTCCTTTAAGAAGTAAATGCAGAAGGACTATGAACCACTCTGTGGCTTAATATGGAAGTACAAAAGTCAACAGGAATAAAGAGAAAGGTGTTTAAAGACTACAGAAGCTGCATTTAACAAATATAAACACTATAACAAATGTAAAACAGCAACCCAGAAGGCAAACATAGGAAATGAGGAGCACATTGCAGCAAATGCTAAGACTAACCCCAAAAATAAATGTAAAGTTATGTAAAAATAGCCAAGCCACTTATACCCTTAATGGGACTTCACTAGGCAAATCCATAATGGAAAAGGACCTTGGAGTCCTTGTAGATGATAAACTTGGCTGTAGCAAGCAATGCCAGTCAGCAGCATTAAGGGCAAATAAGGTCTTGAGCTGTATTAAAAGGGGCATAGAGTCAAGGGAGGAGGGGGTCATTCTTCCACTGTATAGAGCACTTGTAAGGCCCCATCTAGAATATGCCGTACAGTTTTGGTCTCCATCACTCAAACAGGACATTATTGTATTAGAGAGGGTACAGAGAAGGGCAACTAAGCTGGTAAAAGGTATTGAAAATCTTAGCTATGAGGAAGACTGGTCATATTGGGGATGTTCACGCTGGAGAAGAGGATATAAGAGGATCATATAATAATCTCTCTAATGCTTTATTTACCAGTAGGTCCTTCCAGCTGACATAAGGTCACCCATTCCGTTTAGGAGAAAAGAGGTTCCGCCTAAATATTCAGAAGCGTTTTTTTACAGTGAGAGCTGTGAAGATGTGGAATTCTCTCTCTGAATCAGTCGTGCAGGCTGATACATAAGATAGCTTTTATGTTTAAAGGAAAACTATACCCCCCAAACAATGTAGGTCTCTATTAAAAGATACTGAGTAAAACAGCTCATGTGTAAAACCCTGCTTCATGTAAATGAACCATTATCATAATAATATACTTTTCTATTAGTATGTGCCATTGGGTAATCATAAATAGAAAATTGCCATTTTAAAAAATAAGGGCCGCCCCCTGAGATCGTAAGATTCACTGTGCACACATACAAACCACATGTAAGGTCACATGAGCCAATTAACAGACAGAGTTGTGTCTTTTGCTTCCTCACTTCTTCCTGTTACAGTTAGTGTTGTAGTATTTCTGGTCAGGTGATCTCTGAGGCAGCACAGATAGAGTCACGAAATGGTGGTTCAAGGCAAGAGATGTAAAAGGGCAATATTTATGTAAATATATATTCCAGTTTGGTAAGATTCTTTAATATGTCATTCAATTTTATATAAACTATCTGTTGCTTAAGTATTCATTTTGGGGCTATAGTTTTCCTTTAAAAATACAACAAAGCTTTCAGGATCCTTATATTCAGACTCTACGTCCAAATGAGGCTGTAATGTAGAATGCAGGGGTAATCATGTCAAGAAAGCAAGAAACATTTTTTTTCTACCATAGACACAGTGTTTTGTACATTACCCTCATTATATCAGTTACTGAGAATGGGATATATATACTTGTTTCTCTTAATACTAATCATCGCTGCTTAAGCTACATACAATGCAAAAAGCATCATTTGACTGTTAACCAAAAAATGCCGTAAAGGAATAACATGTTTGCTATTCTCCGAAACCAAAATGCAAAATATTCGATCACTTCTGCACCTGCCAGTTTTCCTTTCATATTTGCATTGAAGCCAATGTACAAGTACCAAGCTAGATGTGCTATCCATAATTAGCATTACACATGTCTGTGTTAAAGGGATTATTTATATAGTAAATAAAGTACCATCTCTTGTAAAATATAAGGAAATTATACAAGTCATGGAACTGCAAGGTGACTTCTAATAGCCTCATATTTTGCAACAGGGGTACTTTGTTTACTATAATACACAGGTTTCAGTGAGTCATGTGACAGAAATCACTAAGCTCCAATTATAACTGATGACAACACTAAGCACCGTTTATACTGAAATAATTTACAGGATATTCACGGCTGTTGTGTATTATATAGCTATACCCACAGGCCATATTAATGCTTAGTGTGTGTGGGGTAAGGGTGAATTCACTGCTGAAGCAACATTATAGTTGGCAACAGATACAAAATGGTCATTGGATTTATATGGACTGGAAGTTATCCATTCCTCAGCAATTCAAAGCGTTTTGCCTTTCAGTCTGCCAGTGTGCAGCAACTGTTAAATGGGTGGTTAACTTTTAATATGTTACAGAATGTCTGATTTAAAAAAAAACTTTTCAGTTGGTCTTCATTTTTTATCTTTTATAGTTTTTGAATTATTTGCCTTCTTTCCAGGTTTCAAATGGGGGTCACAGACAAAACAAATGATCTGTAAGGTTATAAATGTATTGTTGTTGCTACTATTGTATTATTACTCATCTTTCTAGTCAGTCCCTCTCCTATTCATATTCCAGTTACTTATTCAAATCAATGCATGGTCGCTAGGACCCCAGCAAACAGAGAGCTAAAAACTGTAATCTGGTGAGCTGCTGAATAAAAAGCTAAATAACTCAAAGAATAAAATATACATCAATGAATATTTCTGCATCATACTAAAAGTGAATTTAAAGGTGAACAACCCCTGTAAAAAGTTATGATGTACCCCATAATTTATAAACTCTAAACAGATGCTTTCCCAGCCCTTTGGAATAAGAGAAGAGTTAAAACAGGAAAGAACTGAAGCATGGAGTTGTTGATAATGTCATTGTGTGGCGTGTGGCACCCGTGTCGGCAATGACATGTATGGCTCAAATAGGCAATTGCCAGTGGCGTAACTACTGGGGAAGCAGGGGGTGCGATTGGGCCAGGGCCCGCACCCCCTCAGGCCCCCCCCAGCAGCTCACGCACCACGATTCCCGGGCGGTTCCGGGTGTACGGAGGGGGGCGGGGGCCCGGCAGCACGTCCCGCGCCAGGGCCCGCCCTCCTCTAGTTACGTCACTGGCAATTGCATTAATTGGAAGAGATGTCCACATAATTTTGTACAGAGGAAAATTTCCTTAATGAGGGGGGAGTCTAATTTGCCAGGGTAATAGAGTTTCAGGATTTTGCCCCATTTCCCAGGGCACCCTCAAATAATCATTTAGCAAAAGAGGTAACGAAATGCGTAAGGTGGGTTATATGGGGTCAGTATGTACTATTTTTAATATGCTAACTTAAAGGAGAACTAAATCCTAAAGTTAAAAAACCCCTACCTCCCTACCCTACATAGACCCCCCTCCCTCCTTTAACAACAATTTTTGACTTTTTACAATTAGTAGTTCACACTTTCATACTTTTGGCCATATAACGCATGCAGGGTTTGATAGCTTTGTATTTACTGATGTTGATTTCTGTATTAAACCACAAAAAACACTTTAAACTCCATTGGCTGCTTTGTGTCTGCACGGACGCTATTATTATCTTATGCATATTGAGCTGGCATTTGCCCAAAAATGCAAAAATGACTCCATCAAGAGCAAAGTGGTTTACCACTACATACAACCAAAATATTCCTCCAGCTAGATGGGAGTAACGTTCAATGGTTTATACATCACAATTCTCTCTCTGAACAGAATTCTAGCTAAAGAACAACCTATTATTTCTAAAGCAGGTGTCTATCTGTAGAAGAAGCAAATAACCCATTCTCTGCTTCAAAATGAGTAACAGCTGCTGTCAATATGAGACGCCCGTGCTGGACCAGTTTCTGCCTCCATTACTTCTGTTTGAGTTTGTGCTGGGACTGGTTGGCAACTCTATTGGATTATGGATGATCTGCCGCCAAGTGAAGTTGTGGAAGCCTTACTCTGTATATCTCTTCAGCCTGACACTGGCAGACTTTCTTGTCCTCTTTTCTGTGTTGTTCCGGGCAGATTATTATCTAAGAAAGAAAGACTGGATCTATGGTGACATGCCTTGCAGAATCTTTCTCTTCACACTTTCTGCTTGCAGATCTGCTGGCGTCATCTTTCTAACCGTTATTGCCATTGATCGTTACTGCAAAATACTGATCCCTTTCCACAGAGTGAATAACGTCACAGTCAAGAAAGCTGCCATATTCTGCTGCTTGATGTGGCTTGGAATTATAGCATTGTACTCTTACCTTTTAACAGGGTCACATTCAGTAAAGATGAACAACTCCACACAGTGTGAAAGTTTCCAGATCTGTCCTACAGACTTTTCCACGGCTGCCTTGCACGAAGGCTTGTACATTCTGATGTGCATTTGCTCCCTAGCCATTATGTCCTATTGCACAGTGTGCATTGCTCTGCACTTAAACAACAACACTATAGATAAGGATGGCAAGATCCGCAGAGCTGTGAGATTTGTACTCTCCATCACTCTAGTATATACAGTGTGTTACTTGCCCAGCACTCTGGTCAGAATCTCTATCTGGATGCTGAAGTTAAAGAGACATGAAGACTGTGCAGTATACACAGATGCTAATGTTGCATTTTATTCCACTATATGCTTTACCTACTTTTACAGCATGCTGAATCCCATTATTTACTACTTGTCTAGTACCTCTCCCAGCCAGTTCAGTGGAACAACTCTTGCAAAGATCTGTTGCACAAAATGCAATTATTGTTTTGAAAACTAGACTTTTTTAAACGTGGAAAATGTTATTATAACTTTTCAATATATGTGGTTTTTAAAGTGATACTGACACTAAACATTTTCTTTTCAAAATATTAATCTAGTTAGGGGGTTATTGATCAAGGTCTGAATTTATCTCCGTATTTCTAATATCCAACTCCGAGCAACTCCTAATTCCCGAATGGACCTAATTTATGAAGAAAAAAGACCAAAAAAATAGGTTCAGGCAAAACTCCAAAAACTTCGGAGTTTCCCCAAAAACTCTGAATTGTTCAGTGTTTTCCGCAAAAACTAAACATTTTCAGAGTTTTTTGCTCCAAATCCCAGAAATCATTGGATATTGGTACGGACATCAGTGCAGACACTGGGACCTTCCCCACTGACTTATACGGGACCTCGAGAGCTTTTAGATGCCGGGGTTTTTAGACCATCGGACATTAATAAATCTCAAATAATAATTCGCAGGTTGTTTTTTTTGCTCCGAAAACTACAACTTATTCGAGGTTTGGATATTTGGAGCTTGATATATAACCCCCTTAAAGTTACCTATAGGTCACGTTGATTTTTTGCTGATAGTTCTGCTTTTGTAAGTAATTGTTACTTGAAGTTCCTAAACCTGACTGTTTTGCCAACCTGACTGTCCCTTCTCAGTTAGGGGTAAATTTATCAAAGAGTGAAGTTCCGCCACTAGAGTGAAATTCCGCAGCTCTATTAATTTCTTCATTTATTCATGGGTGAAGTGAAAGTTCACCCTTTGATAAATACACCTATAAAAATCTCATAGAAATGAATGGAGAGTGGCGGAATTTCACTCTAGTGGCGGAACTTCACTATTAACTTCACTCTTTGATAAATATACCCCCTAGAGTTTCTAATGCTAACAGACTATTGCTGCACAAATGTGGCAGCCCCCACACAGAGGAACATGGGGGTAAGAAAGGTAATGGAAAAACATCAGTCGAATACTTTTATGGTAAAATTATAAAACGTATTCAATGATGATGTTATGATGGATATAAAAAAAGATTATTTTCTGGTGTCAGTATCTCTTTAAAGTATTTATAAATGTAACTACTACTCAAAGTAATATCTTTGCGGCTGTTTATAAACTCTGTCCTTCTCGTTCCGACTGCTAAAACAATATAGCAAAAGCCAGCCTTAAGGCTTAGAAGAACACTAACTCCTGTTACATTGTTTCAGTAGTCAGAACCAGAGACCAAAAATGGATAAACAATTACTGCTTTCAACTACAATTACTTTTCCCAATAACTTTAACACCACTGAACATTTGAATAAATGTAAGTGTAAAAGTTGCTAAGAATTATATTTCCGTTCATTACCAGTCGAGTGGAAATCCAATTTAAAAAGATTTACAATCTGTTTGTTTAAACACTGAGGCATCATGTTGTATCTTTCATATCAACTTCATAAAAATGGTTGATTTTGCTTTGTTTCAGAATTATATTAGAATCGTTATACTCTGCTAAATTCTTTTGTTAAACAAAACATATAACTGGGGGGCTCAGGGGTTCAATTGTGCACAAACAACTAGTCTTTTACCATACAAGAAATATTTACCATAAATGGACTTTTGTACAATGCTATTTCCCAGGATGAAGGCTGTGGTTACTAAAAGAGGAGGTAAAATTAAAAAAAACTGGTTATCATTTTTAAAGGAAAGAACCCCAAAGCTATTTTTGCACAAAGGGCACCAATGATTCATTAATTAGGTGGGATGTAAGAAAAGCCAAAAGCAGAAAATTGCATAGCATCATTAAATATGTAGTAAATCATTTGCCTGATATGGCCGCTCAGCTTTAGTACTTTGTAGCAATACGGCCCAACTCAAGCAAAAAGAATGTACTGAAGAAATGTCACTTCATAAAATGATGGGGAAATCATGGATCAAAGACTCCCAGTGAAGTACACAAAATATACTAAATCTACTATTATTGGCATGGAATGGAAACATTTCATTGAAACTGATAGCAAAACTAATTTTCAATCCAAGCCCTACTTATTATGCTGATCCCACCGAATCCACAAAATAACAGTAAATTTACATCTTAAAAAAGTGGAAGCATATTGTGCTGAAAATGTGTTCTATAGAGACACATTGGGGGTTATTTATAAACACTGGCAAATTGGCACCCGGGCAGTAACACATGGCAACCAATTAGATGATTGCTTTCAGTGTTCAACCTACAGCTGGCTGAAAAAAACTAATCACAGATTGGTTGCTATTTGTTACTGCCCAGGTACAAAAATTTGCCCTACATTAATAAATGTGGCCCAGTCTGTAGTATGATTCAATGGTTTCCGGGCTTTTTCTGATGAAAATGCTGTTTGTGCCAACAACACATTTAGTTTATATGATATAAAATAATGTGCACTAACATAAAAATGAAGAAACTTGGCATGTGCAGCTCATTTACTCTATTTACAGATAAGCGTGGAATATAAAACATGGGCAACTCCTGTTATTAGATTACGGTTAACAAATTCTAACATTAGGAGCAAGATTGGATATTCACTCAGGAGTTTAGTTTCATCAGACAATCCAATCCAGTCCAGGAACAGGACCTTGGTGGCCTTGGGAAAGAGAGCAGCTACAAGTTCCTGCGCAGGAGGTAGGTCGGAGATATGGTCAATAGGTTTCCTTTTGAACTCTTCCACTTGTCTGCTTATGCATTCATTCTCATGCTGGAATCTATTGCCAAGCCAGCTGCTAACTTCATAGAGCAAGCGATTATCATAAACAGAGGGGGTTTCATTGCCTGAGCTGGTTTCCACAAAGAAGAAACTTGCTGAATTTAAAAGCTGTACTATGCTTGGTGTCATTTTATCAAAGTTTTGCAGCCCATGGATTGCTTGCTCTATGACAACTAGTAACATTAGATGAACTGACGTCTTCATTTGATCATTTAGGCTAATAGATTTAGAAGTAGAAGTTCGCAATAATGACTTTATCTTTTGAAAGACCAAGTCACTGCCTGCTGTCACCTTCCAATGACTAGCACTGGAACCATAGGAGTCACTCAAAACAGTAATTGTCCTCTGTAATGTCTGGAATAAAATGAATAGTGTGTGGATTCCTATGTGGGTCATATGAATAATCAAGAGACTGGCTGAAGTGTCTCTCTTCATCTGCTTGGCATCTCAGTGTGGATTTTTCAGATAACTCTGGGTTTGAAAGACAATTCTTTAGGTTGTACTCCTTCTGTAAAGTATCATCCTTGATTCAACTCTTCCAGAGTATCTACAATAATGCAGTTTGGGGAAGAGTTTGGAAAAGAGTTCAACGACAAAAGTAAACTGATCAACAATGCCAGGGCACATTAAGAACTACACCTTATGTTTGCTCATCTGTACTGAGAGATACTTAAAACAATGCCAGCAAAGGTATTAGCCTGTATTGGGTGCAGTTTATCATTTGATCATCTTTAATGTTCACAATGTAATGATTCGTTTTTATAATAAAAGTTAAAAGGAAAACCCCATCTGATTTATTTTCCTAGTAACCCTAATAAACCCAACAAAACCACAACAAAATCATGCCACCTAGTAGACAAGGAAAGCAAAAGTGCTTAAAGGGATACTGTCATGGGAAAAATCAAAACACATCAGTAAATAGTGCTGCACCAGCAGAATTCTGCACTGAAATTCGTTTTGAAAAAGAGCAAACAGATTTTTTTATATTTAATTTTGAAATCTGACATGCGGCTAGACATATTGTCAGTTTCCCAGCTGCCCCCTGACATGTGACTCTGATAAACTTCATTCACTATTTACTGCTGTACTGCAAGTCGGAGTGATATCACCCCCTCCCTTTCCCCCCAGCAGCCAAACAATGGGAAGGTAACCAGATAGCAGCTCCCTTACACAAGATAACATCTGCCTGGTAGATCTAAGAACAGTACTCAATAGTAAAACCCAGCTCCCACTGTGACACATTCAGTTACATTGAGTAGAAAAACAACAGCCTGCCAGAAAGCAGTTCCATCCTATAGTGCCTGCTCTTTCTGAAAGCACATGACCAGGCAAAATGACCTGAGATGGCTGCCTACACAGCAATTTTATATTGTAGAGTGAATTATTTGCAGTGTACATCATATAACTCATGACAGAATCCCATTAAACCCATTAGTTATGTCAAGCAGTCCTCTTAACTAATGGATATTAGTACTTTGGCCTTTAAAGGGGTTTATATGGACAGTATAACTAGTATTATGATGCAATTTGTAAATATAAAGGGATTATTGTACATTCCCAGTTTAAATTAAGTTTGTTCCTTGTTTATGTATACAATGCTGTATATCACCTGTGTAAAATATACCCATACGATATACAATGTGTGTTTCATAATAAACTCTCTTTCATTCTTTGTTTGCTTATATTGCTACAAGAAAATTATCTACTGTATTTCAGTGTCAAACTATAAGAATGGCAGTATAATTCTTTACGCATATACCCCAAACCAGAGCGACCTGTACGTTTTCAATGACTGCTAGCTGGTCCTCTCTGTCGTACAAGTCAAAAGCCACTCCTTAAATGCTGTAAAACCACAAAGTGTTTATTCCACTTGGAAGCTTCAAACTTGAAGTCTGAAACAGCAACATTTAATAGTTTATTGTTGGTTAAGCTGTATGTACATGTCCTATCAGAAACGAATGTGCAATCTAATGAATTACTTTTTTTGTATGTGCTTGCTTTCATGCACAGCAGCCCTGGGTAATAAAAAGTACAACCATAATTATGGTTGTACTTTTTATTACCCAGGGCTGCTGTGCATGAAAGCAAGCACATACAAAAAAAGTAATTCATTAGATTGCACACTCCCTCTAGGAGCAGTGATCCCCAACGAGTGGCTCACAAGCAACAGTGAACTACAGTCCATTTCTGACACCCCCAGATAATTGTTGCATTCGTATGTTGCTATCCAATCTTTTATACATTTCAATGTGGCTCCCAGGTAAAAAAAAAAAAGGTTGGGGACCCCTGCTCTAGAGCATCATCCAATGTGTGAAGTCTGCACCAGAAAAGGTTTGCAAGACACAACCACAAGTCACTGTGCCTCAATATTCTTTCGCTCGCATAAATTCAAATTGTATCCTTGTTTTGTTTTTGTTTTTTTACAAAAAAAGCATTTTTTCCTTGGGATACACACATTTAAGTTAGGGTTCCAACCCCCACCTGTACACCATCTACATTTATAATAAGTGGCTTTCAGATTCAACACCATTTCCATATTACTTTTTCTGTACAAAGAGTGGTAACCAATTTTTTTACACTACCAAGGGAAAAAAATAAGTTCCTACCAGTACTGAAGTCTGGCTGCTAATCCTTTCTTCGAGAACTTTGCATGAAGTTTAGGGTGATTTTCTGTTCTAATGCCTGTTCCCTGCTGCTTTCTCCCGTGATCGGGAGATAAAGCAGCAGGGACAAGGGAACGTCATCGCTCAGGAAGAAGCCATTGAGGCGAAACGCGTAAGTGGGACTACGTGTGTTCGGTGCAGAAGCAGCCCTTTACATTTGTGCAGGAAACTCTGAGGGACAATGAGGAGCCTTAGCATTTTTGGGACGCACACAGAAAACTTTTAAATGCGGCTACAAAGAAACTGTTTGTGAGTGTAACTTTGAATTTTGATTAAACCGTTTTTAAATAATTCTGCACATGCCGCTGTTTTTATCTCTCTCTATATATGAACAACGGAGGAGGATCCCAGAACCTGGAATAGAATATTCTTAAACCCTGTCTGTTGTGACTCATGTCTGGTGAGTGTATCGTGCCTCTGGAGGCACTAGGATCCCAGTGGTTATACCTTCTGATTTTCCTTTCTACCTATCTACCACTAAGTTGCGTGTGATTGCTAGAATCTGGTGGGGTCACGAAAAAAATATTTCAAATATATATTCACACACAGAATTTTTAAAGTGTTTTTCACCATACACTAAAAGGTAAAAGAAACACAGTTTTTTCTCTTTTTACATTTTTCCTTTTAACACTGCTCACGGGAAGCGATTCACATACACAAAGTGTCACGTGAAAGGTTTGTGTAATAAGCCACAAATGTTGTGAATACCACTAAGGGTGAAAATTTTAAGTGTTTAATATACTACACTATATATTTTTTCTGTTATTCCCCTTCCTCAAAATACTTGTCGTTTTGAGGAACACAGCGAACCTTGTTTTTTGGAAGATTATTATAAACGGGCATAGGAGAGCCTTAAGATTTGCTGGACTTGTTGGGGGAAACCGTAATTTCCTTGGACTCATATTGATTTTGGACTTGTAGTTTCTATAGATCAACATGTAGTCATTTTGCATACAAAGACAAGAAATCATCTGAATTCACTCAGTATCTTTATTATATTAAGACATTTGTGTATAAAGCATAACATTTTGTGCATACAAGTTTTTAGCCATTTTTAATTTTATGTGCAACTTGATTTTCATGGTTAAAACTCCCCTTTATAGTGAGCACCGCATTCCACTAGGACTGTATGTTCCAGCTGCCCCAAGTCATGTGACTTGTGCTCTGATAAACTGATATCACTCTTTACTGCTGTACTGCAAGTACCCAGTAAAGAGGAAGGTAACCAGATAGCTCCCTAACACAAGATAACAGCTGCCTGGTAGATCTAAGAACAGCACTCAATAGTAAAAACCCATGTCTCCCTGAGACACATTCAGTTACATTGAGAAGAAAAAACAGCAGCCTGCCAAAACGCATTTCTCTCCTAAAGTGCAGGCACAAGTCACATGACCAGGGGCAGCTGGGAAATTGACAAAATGTCTAGCCCCATGTCAGATTTCAAAATTGAATATAAAAAAATCTGTTTGCTCTTTTGAGAAATGGATTTCAGTGCAGAATTCTGCTGGAGCAGCACTATTAAGTGATTCATTTTGAAAAAAATTTTTTTCCCATGACAGTATCCCTTTAAGCATTTGCAATGGTTTCATAAAGTTATTTTGTAGTTGTATTTGCTACTGCAACCAGTATCTGTCTGCCTCTGAATGAAACAATGCCAATAGCCCAAATACACTTCTTATTTCCAAGAAAAAATTACCACAGAACAACGTCACTGAACATGGGCAGCGTCAAATAACTGAAGCCAGTGGCCATTTTAGTTGTGGGCAGAATTCCATCACTTGAAAGAAAAGCATTTGTAGGAAAGCACACGGTGCTCGTGTGGGTTTATACTAAGCTCCGCTTCTAAACAAGTGCAAACGCTTCTCAATAACCGCTGGTTGATTACCCAGCATAATTATACTAGGAAAGCTGCTTTGCCTGCCTGAGACTATCAGGTGGCCAAGTGAATACGGAAGCATTTACCCGCACACATTTCCCATCTCGTGATCGGTCACGTGACTTCGTCTGTCAGAAATTCGAAGATGGCTGCGCATCTGTCTTGCGGCCGGGTCAATCTGAACGTTCTTAGGGAGGCGATGCGCATGGAGCTGCGGGAGTTCTTGGATAAATGTGCAGGGAGTAAGGTAAAGTGGGCAGCTGTAGGAAATGTACACAAACACTATCTGAACTTACAAAAATACATTTAAATACAATATCTGGATGTCTGTCTATGGAAAAAAAATACATATTGTTTTTATAGTTCAATTAGTATTTTTGTGCCTTTTGTATGAGCTCATCTGATTCAGCTCATGTCTAAAGGAAAGGGGTTATATTTCCCTTGAACTCCCAAAGTTATCTCAAAGCCTTGGAAGGGAGGGGTTTGTTTATAGAGAGCTCATTATCAAATTGCACAGGGGAAAAAAGGCAGTTTGTAAACAAATATAAAACAATTTGCCATTGAGCATTTTATAATAATAGCTCTGCAGATTTATTCTGGCCCTGTACATATAAATATCAGACAGGCAGTATAGATCTGGATATTTTATGTTGCTTTTTATTGTTACAAAAGTTTGTACTCTCTTTGAATACATGAAATCAAAGTGAATCATGATCATGCTAAATGAGTTTAAGGCAGACTGATATATTTCTGTATAGGCATAACTGTACCTATTTAATACTGGAAAGATTTTGGCAATGCTCGGTTTATGGTTGCATCAGAGCTGGTTTTGCCTAATGATAGTGATAATGATTTGATAGGGTTCATTGGCTTGAATGAATAGTTATGGTGGCCTGTATTAATTTTTATTCATCTGTATGTTGTTCCAGACTCCTGTTTTATTAATTATGGTTTAATCATGTTAACAATTTTCTTTTGCAGGCAATTGTTTGGGATGAGTATCTAACAGGCCCCTTTGGATTAATTGCTCAGTATTCCTTACTAAAGGTAATTTTTTTTATGTCTTCATCAGTGGAGTTTTAACCTATGTATTACAGTTGCAACCAATCCACAGTTTTGCATTCAGCAAAATCTTCCATAAAAGGTTTGGCTGAATACCAAAACCAAACCATGACTTTAAAGGAAAATTATACCCCCTGGACAATGTAGGTCCCTATAAAAATGTATTGCATAAAACAGTTCATATGTAAAACCCTGCTTCATGTAAATAAACCATTTTCATAATAATATACTTTTTTAGTAGTACAGTATGTGCCATTGGGTAATCCTAAATCTAAAATTGCTATTTTAAAAAATAACGGCCGCCCCCCTGAGATAATACGATTCACAGTGCACACAAACATACTATACAAACTATACATGTTGGTTCACATGAGCCAATTAACAGAGTTCTGTCTTTTACTTCCCACACTTCTTCCTGTTACAATTAGAGCTGCAGTATTTCTGGTCAGGTGATCTCTGAGGCAGCACACAGACCATCACACAATGGTGGTTCAAGGCAAGGGATGTAAAATGGCAATATTTATTTAAATATATATGCCACTATTTGATATAAACCATCTGTTGCTTAAATATTCATTTTGGGGGTAAAGTTTTCCTTTAAGGGTTCCAAAAACAGCTGTAATTCTGCTAGATCCTGGATCTGTGCATCACTACTATCAGTACCAAGTTAGGACAGACTAACTTTGTTATGCTTTATGCTTCGTCTGTATATGTTATTTAAATGTTCTTCTACATTTGCTGATTCTTTTTGTTCTACAATAAAGGCCGACACAGCAGCCACACTTCCATAACATTTTATGAAAATGAGCAACGAGTAATATTCAAGCAAAACTAGAATCATGTATGGGAAGAAAGTCGAGTCCTACAATTGGAACCGTATGTTCTGTTATTACTACAACCCCCTTGTAAATCACCTGTGTCTGATTCCAACATGTGTTCAACTGTGATGTTGGGCATGGGGGGAATGTACAGTTCCCGTAGGTTGGAAACACACATTATTTGGTCATTTAAAGGGCAATACAATACAAAACATTAATTTTATTTAATACCATGACCAAATAAGGATGAATGAAAGTTAATGAACACACAGTTTATGCTTTGACACACACACACACACACGTTAAGCTTTGATAAACACACGCATACACACACACACAAAATATATATATATATATATATATATATATATATATATATATATATATATATATATATATATATATATATATATATATATATATATATATATATATATATATATATATATATATATATATATATATATATATATAGAAAAACGTTGGTTATCCGCACTCCACTGTATTCAGCAAACAACCCAGATGCTACTCAGAATCCGCATAATCAATATCTTCCAAAGTAAATGAGTGCACACTGGGAACCTATCGGCAGTTTAGTTTAAAAGCATAGTTTTATTTAAATAATTAAAAAACAGGCCGACGTTTCGGACCGACTCTAGGACCTTTTTCAAGACCATTAATGGTCTTGAAAAAGGTCCTAGAGTCGGACCGAAACGTCGGCCTGTTTTTTAATTATTTAAATAAAACTATGCTTTTAAACTAAACTGCCGATAGGTTCCCAGTGTGCACTCATTTACTTTGGAAGATATATATCTATATATCTATATATCTATATATCTATATATCTATATATCTATATATATATATATATATATATCTATATATCTATATATCTATATATCTATATATCTATATATCTATATATCTATATATCTATATATCTATATATCTATATATCTATATATCTATATATATATATATATATATATATCGATAATACAGGTCGCAACTCCTTCACAATGTACCGTTTTCTGGGTGCTTGGCCAAGATAATATGTAGATAATTATGAAGAGGACCAGCACTTCGTTTCCAAAACACAATAATTTATTGTAGTGTCACAGTGTCTCACAACGTTTCGGTCCACTTTGGGGCCTTTATCAAGGATAAAGTGCTGTGTGTTACATCAAATGTTTAAATACCCATAAACCCTCCAAAAAAAGAATTATTTAATTAGTATAAAACATTAAAACCATGATGAAGATAGGTGAAAGGCATATCGGGCATTAAAAGTATATAAATAATTCCACCACTAGGTGTCACCCCAGTCTCGCGAGTAAAATATCCATGTGTCAAATCCATAAGAAATCACTTTAAAAGTTCCAATATCGCTCACTACATTTCCAGAATCAGTAAATACATTGTAACATCATCTGTAAATAAAAAATCTTTGTTATATGTCTGCAACTTATGTTTCAATTTTTGTATCACTAAACATTTACATTTGCAACATGTTACCATTGATTAAAAAACAATGTCTGTCTTTTAGGGAAAAGAGTCTACTTTAAGTACTTGTTGCCCATTTAACCCCTTGGGTGCTACACAGTCCAACTCATGTATCCAAAATGCCTCTCTTTTTAGCAGCGTATTGTCATAATCGCCTCCTCTCACCCTTTTAGGGACCTGCTCTATCGGCATGCATCTGAATGACGTCGGACTGTGTTTGGCCTCAGCCCAATGCTTTGCCACTAGTTGTTGAGAGATGTCCTGTTTTTTATTTCTAGCCTTCTCTTTTTTGTCTGGGTCCAATGCTGCCCCTATGCTTGATCTGTTCATCACCATCCTTTCCTTTAATTGTCTGGTGGTTTTGCCACAATATATAAGTCCGCAAGGACATTTAATAATGTACACCACCATAGTGGTGTCGCATGTCATCCTCTGTCTGACTGTGTATCGCTTCCCTGTGGGTGGGGTGGGTAAAAAATGTACCCTGTATCAGGGCACCACATAAAATACAGCTCGTACACCTGTACACTCCCGGGCTTTGCATCAAGAAAGGTAATTGTAGCTTTTGATATTTCTGCACAGGATCCGAGGTACTAAGAACCTCCTTCAGATTACTCCCCCTCCTAAAGCTAAACTTGGGCTTCTTGGGCAGTTTCTCACAGATGAAAGAGGTTCTTAGTTTCTAAGATATATATCTTAGTGTGTGCAGCAGCCTTATATATATATCTTCAGTATCCACACTCCAACAAAGCAATTGCAGGGGTGCACAGCCAAATATCAATCATATACTCTCAATTTGGAATAAAGCATTCCCAGGCCAGCACATCACAGTGCTCCAATGTTTTGGTCCCTCTTGGACCGAAACGTTGAGGCACTGTGATGTGTGAAAAATAAAATCACTTAATTTACTAAAGGAAGTGCTGGCCTGGGAATGCTTTATTCCAAATTGAGAGTATATATATATATACACATATACACACACACACACATACACACACATATATATATATATATATATATATATATATATATATATATATATACACAAACACACAGGCATGCATAAATACCCTGTACTAATAATTAACACATTGTTTTATGAATTAATACATATTTTATTTTTTCTCCAGGAGCATGAAGTTGAAAAAATGTTTACATTAAAGTCAGGTCCGCTTCCCTCATCTGATGTTAAAAACATTATCTTTTTTGTCAGACCTAGACTTGAATTAATGGATATAATTGCTGATAACATTCAGAGGTATTTAGTGATTTTTATTATTTTAAACTATGTTGCATATGATTGCTTTGCCTTTTTCTTGCATAAGAAAATACAAAAAAGAACAAATAATGCACCTGGCCGTAACTCGCAAAACCTAACCTTAATCCTGCACCCAACCTAACCCACAAATATTGCCTTTGCACAAACTGCAAATAAACACGTAAACATTCTACGACCCACACCCATGCCGTACCAAGGTCTTCCAACTTTGTACACTAATTTTTTATTGCCTCTTGTTCCAAGACAGAGGATTTTGGGAGCAGAGGAGGAGTATACTTCCACAGTCTAATCCGAACCTGCAGTGGTCTCCCAAATTTCGAAACAAACCCACACAACCTGCAGGTTTGGGTCAACCCTCGCATCACTACTATTTAGATATTGATCATGCAGGGTTGAAAATCCGCCCATATATAATATTTTTGTGTCCTCTTTAACCCTTTGGAAATTTGGTATTTAAATTTGTTGCATCTTTACATATTTGGTGGCTTTTCAAAGCGACACTTGTAAATGTGGTTTTCTGTGATGTCTTTGGAATTTGCAGGGTCATCCAAAAATAATTTAGCAGGATATCTTTTGTTCATTTTAACTGCATTTAAATGACATATCTTGAGAATTGATGTGCAGTTTTCGGAGATTTATTTTTCTTCTAAAACATTTTACTTCTGCCTGAGAAGTTCTTTGTTTGTAAACCAGATAAAAAAAAAAGAAAGCACCTCAATAACACTTCTATAGATGAAGGAATGTTTACATTGTTATTATTTGATCTCTTTCATGCATGTAGTGTGCTTCTGGTTTTATTTTATTAATTTATATTTTCCCTCCCTATAGAGAGGAAAGAGGGCGCTTCCCACAAAGGGATTTCTATATTTTGTTTGTACCTCGTCGCAGCATTTTGTGTGAGCAACGGCTTAAGGACCTTGGTGTTTTGGGGTCATTTATGCACCGAGATGAATATCGCCTCAACTTAATACCATTTGATGGGGACTTGCTGTCCATGGAATCGGAAAGTGCTTTCAAGGTAATATAAGCAGTGATAAAAAAAACTATGAACCTTCGCTCTCTCACTTTTTTTTTTTTCCTTTAAAGTTTGACATTTTGGCACCAAACTAATGTATTCTGCAAAAATTCCAGCACAGTATAAAAGTAGCTTTCTGAAACCTGTTATTTTAAGAATGTATTTAGTATATTAATACATACGTGCACAACCCATCTATCTTGGTGTTATAGCTACCCTCTATCAAACAATGCATACTCTATAACAATATAATTTTGACCTATATTTTGATGTCTTCAACAGGAATGCTACCTGGAGAATGATCAGACAAGTCTTTATCAGGCTGCTAAAGGACTCACCACCTTGCAGTCATTATATGGAACAATACCTCAGATTTGTGGAAAAGGAGAGTGTGCTCGAGTAAGATTGGTTGATTTATTCATTTGTACAAGAATTTTGAAAGGAAAAATAATGGTGATGAAAAGGAGAGGAGAAGACAAAGGTCCACGGCAGATGTAGCATTTTGACTGCTGAGGTCAACACAGGGAAACGGCTGTCAGGATGGCCTTGCAATTTGAATAGAAAACACTCTGCCTATGGTAGAGCTTAAAGCTGTCAGACAGTGTCATTGTCCTACTTTTATGCATTTCTGATTAGTCCCTGCCTGACCAGAATGCCAGAAGCTGCCATGCACCGTGTTTCTATGTAATGGCTGCAGACCTGCAAATGATTTTTGACTAAAGTTCTCCCTTGGAGGACGAGAGAAGCAGGAATTATAAACTGATAATTAGAAAGGAATATCTTTGATTATCTCTAAAAATGAGAGTAAAAAAACCTGTACACTCTTATAATACAATCACATACACGTTACTGATATGTAAATCGCCCATTTGATGGAATAAAAAAGTTAAATTAATATTCTGTCCTTGCAGCATGTAGCAAACATGATGATCAGGATGAAGAGAGAGCTAGGGGGAAGTCAAAGCCAAATAACCCCTGTGTTTGACACTCTTCTACTGCTGGATCGTAATGTGGACTTGCTAACACCTCTAGCCACGCAGCTGACTTATGAAGGCCTCATCGATGAAGTCTATGGAGTTCAGAATAGTATGTAACCCTGTGCCTTTATTATTTTTACTTTGTTTGCAATCATGCAAATGATTACATCACTATATAACATAAAGTCAGACCCGAGCCAAAAGGTTAGGATGCCAGGATTTAAACCAAACATTGGTGACTTTCAGTAAACCAAACATTGGTGACTTTCATTATGCCAGATATTGTAGAAATGTTGTACTAGTGAAGGGATGCTGAGAGTCATGTAAAATTTGCTTGCCCTTAGTAAAGGGCATTCATTGTGGCAAACCATTATCTTTCAGCTTGTAGCCACAGCTATCCAGTGACATTAGAATACAGGGATAAAAAGACATAGTATGAAATTTATAAAACTTACATTCTAAACAGACTTGAATGAGAGGTTACTTGAACACTTTTTTTGCAACACTGAATTCTCCCAAGTTTTAAAGGGGTTTTAACTTCATTCTTTATAAAGATGTATGGAATTTGCAGACAATGGAGCTGAATTCTGTTTGTTTGTATCAGGTCATGTAAAGCTACCTCCAGAAAAGTTTGCCACTAAAAATCAGGGAGAAGGTGGGAAGGATCTTCCAACTGAACCAAAGAAACTGCTGCTAAACTCTGCAGAAGAGTTATACGCAGAGATTCGAGATAAAAACTTCAATGCTGTGGGCTCGGTGCTGAGCAAGAAGGCAAAAATTATATCTGCTGCGTTTGAGGTGAGATAACCGTAGAGATATATCCATTCATCATACTGTTCAGAATAGCCATTTTCACAGGCAGTTTTGCCAGTAAATGTTTACTTTCCAGCTATTGGGAAAGCAAAACTAAAGGTGTTTTAAAAATAAATGTAAATATATAGAAAATTGTGCCTTGTGCACTTTTATGAAAATGAGCTGTTTTTGAGAGAGCACCTTTTAAAGGAGAACTAAAGCTTGACTAAAAAAGTAGGCTAGAAATGTTATACATTATGTTTTGGGCTTCTGTACCAGCCCCTTTAGCACAACCCTTTAGCAAGAAAGATGTGTTTCCAAAGATGCCCCAGTAGCTCCCCATCTTCTTTTCTGCTGATTCAGTGCACATGTTCTGTGCTGCTGTCACTTACTGAGCTTAGGGACCGACTCACAATATACAGTACACATAGAATATAAATGTCACTGATTAGTAATTAATGCAGGTAATAACTACACGGCAGCTCAGAAACTCAGACCAAAATAGCTTTAGAATATAACAATCAGCCCTGTAGCATCAGTTAATTTGCGACGACCCCTAAACTTAGCTTCTCAACAGCTGCTCAGAGTCCACTGAGCATGTGAGTGTCACAGACACTTGCCAAGATGATGACCCCCTGTGAAAAGTTTGTCCTGGATCATTGCTGCTATTATGAAGCTGAAAGTTTAGGCTGGTGCAATAAGTTAAGTATATAAAACATCTTACAACTGAGACATGCGGTAGACACCCAATTTCAAAATGTATCAGTAGATACCACTCCAAGAAGTATTGAGTTAAGCATTAGAAAGGAGACCCTCAGTAAACCCCTTTCATCCTTCTATGCCCAGTTGTCTCAGGTAGGGAGTGCCTCTCTTAACAAACTGTTAAATAAGTGGCAAAGGGATATTCACGGGATTACTGCAGAGGACTAGGAGGATATACTGGAAGCTGCCTTTGAAGGTATCATCTGCAGTAAAGATAAAATGACACAGCTGAACTACCTTCACATGGTATACTTTACCCCACATAGGCTTCACAAAATGAACCCTAATATAAAAGATGACTGTCCCAGATGCTCAGATTCCTCAGCAGAGTTTATGCATATGGTTTGGGGCTGCCCGATAATTCAAAGTTTGCACAAAATATTAGGGCATTATATACATAATCTGCATCAAGAATTGAGAATCTTCTGTGCATATGTTAAGAAGAAACTGCAGACTGCTATTCTGCCTCTTTAAATGGCTTGCAGCAAAAGCTAGAGCTGAGACACAGCTATTCACTAGTTCAGTTATTTTTCTGATCATGCATACCATATACATGAAAGACTGAACACTGTAACTGAGTCTTTCAGAGCTCTGTGCTGCTGCATTTATACAGAAGAGAAAAGATACCGTAGCTGCTGCTGCTGCTACTATTTGTGATCTGGCATCATGTCCCGCTGAATTCTACCAACAGAGTAGTCAAAACTCATGAGGAAATACATAGCTGGGTATTGGATTTACAAATCTCTAACTCCCTAGCCACATATAGGTTTTGGTTTTTTCTGTGACTGTACATTTTGTTAAAGGGGCATCTGATACTCTGCAACTTGCACCATGTAACTCTTCAAATTGGTCATCCCTTGCTAAAATACAGATATGTCCGTTCTCTCCACTGAGACTATTCCTACCCACACTGCGATAGTCTTGCTGATCTATAACGTAAATGTAAATACTGTGCAATATTTGCTTACTTGTATTACACTGTACTCAAAGGCAGATATAGTCCTGTTTAGATGTTTGGTGCAAGAAGAAATATTCTTAATGGCTCCAGTAGTAATTGCAAAATACAGAAAGGTGAGAGTGTATATAGAGCGGGAAAGATTCTCAATAAAGTGGGCTGCTGGTTCTGGAGAGATGGCTAAAACAACAATGCTTAGCTTGTTATAACCTGTAATAATATTTGGGTGGCACAACACTTGTTGTTTCCCAGTAGCAGCTGCTGAAGAAAAGATTGGTTTTGTATGATCTGATATTCACCACGTCTGCATAAAACAATAACAAAAATAGAAATGTTGATTATAGTTGTGACAAAACATAACTCCAAAGCACACATGTACAAAATGAAAGATACAAATAGCAATAAAACGCAACCAATAGTGTATGAAGCAAACCTGAGAAACAGAATTCATTTATGTAGTTGAGTACTTTTTTCCTGAAAATTGAGGGCATAGATTACAAATTGGCAATTTCTAATACCCGTTAGGTCAAAAACACTCAGGGGGCTAGGAGTGGGTACATCACAGCCCTTTATAATTCTAAGCAACACCTTCTTTGTGGCACAAATATGCCATAACCCTTAAGAATGATGTTCTTTGTTACCATAAGTCCTCATTACATTATCATTACATTTTAGTTTTGCCATGGTGAGTTACACTCAGATTGATCACCCAATGCAGACCAGCAATTATTTTAAACCCAACCCCACCACAAGCATGAAGTCTTTAAAATGTGAGGGATAATAAATTACTGCTGCAGAGGGGCCTGGGATTATTCTCATTATGGCACCCAGCAGAAGAATATGTATTATTGTCTCTCTTCTTTTTTAGCTAAAACTGATCAAAAATTAAGATTGTGTTTGTCTTTAAATAAAAGAGCATTGTGTTTAGGAAAACGGCTATTGACTTTCTCCAGGACTTTATATTGTCAGAATATTTAGGTTATACCTGCATTAAATCAACACAAACTTGTGTATAATGCATTCTGCTTGTTACTGACATGCCCGAAGCAACAGCTCATGAAATTAAAGTTGAATTTAATTTGTTTTTGTTTTTTTCTAAATATCAAGAAAACTGGTAACCATTTGCTGCACTTTATCAGTGACATATTAAATGACAAGCCAAGACTAAGTATCAAGCATTAACGAGGGGCTTAGCTGCATTAGGTGCTAATGAGATTGAAATGACCCTGCTGATCAGGGAGTAAGAACTCAAAATCATTATCACTTTCATGCTTAGACTTGCCTGTTCTTCTCAGAGAAGACTTTAAAAACCATGTTAAGAAAACAATCCATGTTGTATTTATGCAGTTTCATTGATTATTTCTTATTTTAAGCAATGTAGGTGGGTTTACCTTTCTTTTTTATTTCACCTTCATTGCCAGGAATTTTTCTAGACAACAGTTAACAGGTTATCTTATACTCTTATTCTAAATGCTAAGTGCTATTCTAAATGATGGTAGGGACTAATTTAAAAATTGCATTATAAGATCATTATATAGTTAGCGAGTGTAACAACACAGCAACTACATACTCTGGGGCTTTCATAGAAATGCTATTTTAGGTGGGATCTAGCTGTAATCGGCCATGAGTTGCTGTATTGGTGGTGGTGTTTAATTGCCAGGTAGAAGTCTGCCTCTCTAAATGTAGCCAGAAATGTAGTTATGGGTTATAATGTATAACTTTAGTTATCTGTGTTGACAGACCCAGTGAAGACTTCCCAATGAACTAGTGAGTAATATTAAAGGCAAAGTTCACTTAAAAATGAGCTTTTAGCAAGATGTAACCTGTGAAATTCAAAAGCCATTTAAAGAGGGTTTTAGTTTTTTTACATAGGCTTTGAACCATTTACCCTTCTTGTTATCTGTGTGTACATTCTAACATTTAAACTGCTGTCTGATGCTAGGGTCACAGTCAGAGGGGTTTTGCAAAACACCAATAAATATAATTGGAAAAGAAAGAGAATGGCTTCAATGACAGACTGAAAAACGAAGTCTTTCTCCATTAAAGCATTAATGATGTTAATAAATAAACAAATCTAGCTTCATAATTGATTTACTTTCTGGTTGCTAGGATCACTGTGCCTAACCACCAGAAAGCACATAAAATTCCAGGTTAGAAGATCTTTCTATAGAGTACTTTAGAGGTGATGTAGTAACATAGGTAATGCTTTCTTTGGGATATTCGGCTTTAGCAGTCATTCAGCAGTTACATTTTACTGGTCTAAGGCATTTAAAACACAGCAGGTATTTCATTAGTTGTACTAACAATGAAGTCTGTTTTTTGTTTTTTTTCCCCTCCATACAAAGGGAAGGCATAATGCGAAAACAGTGGGAGAGATCAAGCAGTTTGTTTCACAGTTGCCCCACATGCAAGCCGAGAAAGCCTCTTTAGCCAACCACACGTCTATTGCTGAACTCATCAAAGATATAACAAGTAAGTCTTACATTTTACATGAAGTGAGCTTGCCCATTGTAATTCTGTTACGTTACTTCGGGTTTCCATACCTGCAGTAGCTTCAACGTGCTCTGTGGCGGTCACCCTGAGCCAGGTGAGTGGGTGCAGAGACTGTCTCATATTATCAGGAATCTGCTGTTCCAGATGTTAAATACACCCTAGGTAGTTTTACAGAGTAGATTTAAGATATAGTACTTTTAGACATTTCTGCCAGTGTAATAGTGCCTCTAGAGCAGCAGTTCCCAAACTGTGGGTTGGTACAGTTGAAGGAAGGAGGTAGGTAGTCTACAGAATAATTATTGTAAGTGATTATTAGCTGTCTTTGAAATCTGCTGAATTATAGCATGTGTGACTGATCTGACCATGCTTTCACTTATGTGTAACCTTGTTATAAGCTAAGGAGGTACCAGCCAGAGGTTTGACCACAAATAGATAATTGGTATATATATATTTTAACATTTTATTGAAGTTTTGCAAAAAAAACAAGCAGAATTCTGAGACGTATCGCGACAAAATTCAGAAACGAGAAAATGTATACTCAACATCGAATACAAATATCTAGTCCTCCATAAATAGCGAAGAGAATTGAACCCAAAAAGTGATAAAACATCTGAAGTAGAGGGGGGACAGTAGTCTACCTAGCAGTTTGTGTTTGCCTGACATAGAAGATGTAGGGAGAGCCACGGGTAGCCCCATTATGTTTCTATGTCCAATATAGTTGTGTCTAGAAGTGCCCCTAGTATATAAAAGACTGGGCTCTTTCTTTTGGATGCCTTGTTACAGTCTGGTATAATAATGACTAAAGAGAACAAATAAATTGGTATAGAAGACTTCTTTGAATGAGGGAAAGTAACTGAGTAGTCTTGTGATTCACCAAAGGAGTCTAAGAGGAGTTGGTAGCACCACTGGTACAGGCACTACAAGTTCTAGGACTCTCATTATTATTCTTATAGAAGAAGCAGTGCCTTATTGTAAGAAATGGAACTGGTCTGTTCAGTAAATAATTACTGTTTATACCTCTTGCGCCCAACAAATCTTGTAAAATAATTAAATGAAGCCCAATAATCCCAAAGTAAGATATTGAATTGCCCTTTTTACAAATACTTTTTTTTTATTTTTTATTTTTTCAAATAAAAAAACAGTCTGGCCAGATCTAAAAGAAATTGATAAATATAGAAGAGCGCACCCACTGCACTTAAAAATCATGAAGCAAGAGCAACTTTTTTGAATTGGAGAGAGTTATTTTTTATTTTTTTTAAACTGTTTTGGGTTTAATGAATTTACTTTATTTTTAATTATTTATCGATAAATTGTGGAGACTTCAATTTATTATAGGTGCTCTCAATCCTTGATGTATTTTAGGTGATGTGTGTGCTCCTCCTATATCTATCAATTTCTTTTATATCCTTTAGATATTTAAACATTTTTATTAATGAAAAGGGCAATGAAATGTCTTGCTTTGGGATTATTGGTCTTCATTTAATTATAATATTATTCTGTTGTTGTCCCCATAGGGACCAAAGGGGATTTGTGGCCCTTTAAGTCCTGAAGTGATTAATACCCATATGGTGTCACAACTTTTCAAGCCCAACAAATATTGACCTGAGTTAAATATGGCCAACACTATAACCTAATACCCAGAAGGCACTTTTAGAGCAGCATCCATATAGTGATTGTGTTTCATAACTTCTTCTGCAGCACCTGAAAGATAACAGTTTCATTTTTCAATTCATTCTTGTTCTTTTTGTACCTGTGTGTTTTAGCTTCAGAAGCTTTCTTTGATAATTTAACAGTGGAACAAGAATTTATGTCTGGGTTTGACACTGATAAGGTTAGTTCTCTTTTATGTTCTTCCTACTAACCTGTCTTCATAGTGTAATTTTAATGATGCCGTTGTATATCCTGACTATTGTTCACTCTTTGTTGTGTCCTTAGAGTATGTAATGACAACTTTGCACACTGTTGCATAATGAAAATCTGTTATTCATTTACATTATGTAAAATACTTGTCATAACCCCCTTCAGTGATCTTCAGATAAAGTAGCTTTTTAAATATAATAATAATATAAATAATAATTTTGCTAGTTATATATATCTCAGAAGTACCTCACCAGGCTTTGTGTCCTGTTTGGGCCCGAAGGTGGTGGTTTACTACTTGTTGGCCAAATGAGTTTTAAATTGTGATTTTCCAGCCGCTCTGCCTGTATTGTATATTGTTGTAATATATTATATAATATGTTATATATTGTTATATTAACATTTTGTACTTTGGGGTCTCATTAACATGTACCCATATGTTAGATTGTGTAAAACCTTTGGAATTAATTTTTTACAATAGGTAAATCCTTATATCGAGGATTGCATAGCTAAGAAAGATCCTATTCTAAAGATTCTGCGCTTAGTCTGCCTTCAGTCTGTGTGCAACACTGGGCTAAAGCAAAAGGTTTTGGACTATTATAAGAGGGAGATTCTGCAGGTAAGTCCATATGTCATTTGCATTATTTAACTGGTATCAGTTGTCCTTTTAAATTTTTATTACCAAGCACTAAAATGATTTCATTATTCTGAGTTACTTTTGTACATCGGCTCATCACAATGTGTCTGACGTTGCCCTCCACTGCTACAATTTTACTATGTTAAACAGTTGTTCTTTGATTGTTTTTGTTAAAACTGTAGTACACAAGTTTGTTTGCTTTTTGTCCTGCAGACGTATGGATATGAGCACTTATTAACTTTACACAATCTGGAGAAGGCAGGATTATTAAAACTTCAGACCAGCAGCAGAAACAATTACCCAACTATCAGGAAGACCCTTCGCCTTTGGATGGATGATGTAAATGAACAGGTAAATTGATAACTAGCACAAGCACTGCTGTTTCCCATTTTTTAATGAAGTCATAAACCTTCTATAAAAGTGTTGCTGAATTAAGTGTTACCCGGGCATCCATACCAAGTCTGGGAGTCGGCTGTACAGCCCAAGCATTGAGTTAAAATTTAATTATTGTGCAGTGGAGGAAGAAATTTCTATGTATAAACATTGATAATGGAGGCACACATTTTCCTGTTTATAACAAATAATGCAGTGCAGAGACAGTGAAAAAAATGTTTTTTCTCTTTCCAGAATCCCAATGACATATCCTATGTATACAGTGGTTATGCTCCCCTGAGTGTGCGTTTGGCCCAGATTCTGGTTCGCCCTGGGTGGAGAAGCATTGAAGAAGTACTGAAAATCCTCCCTGGGCCCCAGTTTGAAGAGCGTCAGTCCCTACCCCCTGGCCTTCTTAAGAAAAGTGAGTTATTGCTTCAGCTAAAGACATTTATCTTGCTGATTATTGTGTGTATGTCCTATCTTAACCAGCAGGATATGGAAGGCTGTTTACATAAAATAGAATAGAAAATACTAACTGGAGGTACTTTACAAATAATTTCCTGTTGAAATACATTGCTGAAAAATAAGCTTATGCAGAGTTGTGCAGTATACATGTCCCCATGACTTCCCAGATTCCAAAGCTCAATTTATTTAATAAACAAAGCAAAGCCAGACATCTGAATGCAAATATGTGACTGTAAGCTCATGAAGCTCTTGCATGCAGCATGATAAACTAAATATATATACAGTGTATATCTTAGTTTGAACTGTCCTACACTGATGTGTTTATTATCACATTATATAAAGCTTTGTTCCACTTTGTGCACAACTAAATTCTACCTTTAATGATTACAGGGCAGCAGGGAGAAAACAAGGTGATTCTGGTCTTTTTCCTGGGAGGGGTCACATTTGCAGAGATTGCAGCATTGCGCTTCCTGTCTCAGATGGAGGATGGAGGAACAGAATATATCATTGCTACTACTAAACTGATTAGTGGCACAACTTGGATTAAATCCCTGATGGAGAAGCTTGAGCCTCCCCCATTTTGAAGGCATAGCTCATGCTAGGAAATCAGATCCTGTTACATGATGATGCCTGCAGAAGAGGAGTAATCTCGATTTACTGATCATTTATTTGCATACTGGTACATCAGCCATAATATGAATGCAAGATGCCCTGCACAGTTTGCTAAACCTGTATGATGTGTGGACAACAAGACCTACATTGCTACCAACATAAATATTGATCTATATAGCAATAGTATGTCATTATGCATAGAACACAGCATATAGATACCATACAAACCTGCTTTCCTGGAAGAGACAGAGTGATTTTAAAAGTTCTGTTGAAACAAATGACTGCGGTGTCCTGGCTTCTGAAACCAGTAAATCGTGGTAGGTTAACTATTGGGGTGATATATACACCCAAGGACCAGTAATGCCAAGAAAGTCAAGGTCTCGTATAGTCCTTAAATATATTATGTCAGTCAACCTTTGTCTTGGTAAAAGACACACATGATTTCTCTTTGTAAAGTTCTTTGGAATGTCATGGATGTATTAGTCCTGTTGAAGGGATTTACCTTCATTTTCCAGAATGCATAGCCAAGAACAAAGTGTAAAGCATTTCTGTAAAGCTTGTGATGTGCAATTGGCTTCAGAAACTCATGCTCTTCTGACTAATACTAAATTACATATTATGTATACAAAGATGTTTCCTTGTTCAATAATCTCTTGCTATACTATTGGAACCCCTAACCAGTCCTTCGTTTTGTACCATTTGCCACTGAGCAAAATCCTGCACCCTGCTGTGTTGTACAATGAGAAACTGTGTTTTTTTATATAATGAAGGACATTAAAGCAAACCATTCAAATGTCTATTCATCAGTATCTCTAAGCTTTGTATTTTATGTAAGAATTGTACACTTCAATATAGCTAACTTCACTCTTTAATAAATAAATTACCATCCAAATCACCCACACTACCACCTCTCCTCTGATTCTCAGACAGCCCCTGCACACATTCAGACTTTTTATATTATCCAAACTGTGCATGCACTAAGGGGCAAATTTACTAACCTCCGAAAATTTGCCAGCGACGGCTTTGCTCACAGCGCAACACTTTGGCAGGCGTAAATTCGCCAGGACAACGCTAATTCACTAAAATCCAAAGTTGCGTCCAGGGCACCGAGTGCTGGCGAAGTTGCGCTATCGTTACTGCGGCAAGCAAAGCGAAGTAGCGATATTGTTGCCTAATTTGCATACGGTAGGAAGTTAAAGTTGAATGGACGTATATGTTGCAGCAAATACATTACACTACACAAGCCCGGGAAAGCTTCATAAAATAAAATAAAGTTGTTATATTGCCCTACACATAAGCCCACTGTATAGTTTATGTGCCATATGTTCGGAAATGCAGAAGGGATGCTGGCTACCACAAAAAAAATGTATGCTCTTTTGAAGCCTATCACCCTGAAAAAAGGAAAAGACGCCAGCGCTTTTTGGGACTTAGAAAATTTTTCAACTAAATTTTGAGGAAGTTCTATCTACTCTATTGCACTTCGCCTGGTCTGAGGTGGCGAAGGCAGGTTTAGCGCAAGAGGTAACTTTCAGTAAAATGAATTTGCGTAGTTAGGTCCATTTGCCAGAGCCCAAATTCGCCAGACGTTAGGGAGCGAAGTACCGCTAGAGTCTAATCTCCTTACGCCAGCAACCGTTGGTAAAACGTCAAAGTTCCGAAATTACGTCACGCTGGCGAATTTTTGCCAGCATTAGTCACTTCGTCTTTTAGTAAATTTGCCCCTAAGTGTGCACTTGCTGGGAGGCTAAGTAAAGATAGTGATGGTCCACTCTGTAGCAGACCACCCCAGGCCAGTGCCGAAGAAGGGGAGAACTAGCCTGAGACAAGTGAAAATTGCCAACCTTTTCATTAAAACAGTGTGTTTAAAGGGATTCTGTCATGATTTTTATGGGGCTGTTTTTATTTCTGAATTACACGGTTTACACTGCAACTAATTCACTCTACATATAAAATTTCATTCCTGAAACAATGTGTATTTTTTTTTTAGTAATATTGGTGTAGGCAGTCATCCCAGGTCATTTTGCCTGATCATGTGCTTTTAGAAAGAACAGCACTTTAGGATGGAACTGCTTTCTGACAGGCTACTGTTGCCCTGCACTGGTAAAACTGATCTGTTTGCTTCAGAAACACTACTATAGTTCATATAAACAAGGTGCTGTGTAGCAATGGTGGACATTGAAAAAAGGCTAAATGGCACAGGGTAAATGGTGGATAACAGATAACACAATTATGTTCTACAGAGTTTATCTGCTTTGTAATCTGAGCCTTTTCTCCTTTGAATGGCTGCCCCCATTGCTACACAGCAGCTTATTTAGATATAAAAAAAAAGTAGAGTTTCTGAAGCAAACACAGAAGTTTTAACAGGGCAGAGAAACACTGTATTATATTTGTATTACTTTAAAACCATTTAATTTTTTTGATGTTACTGTTCCTGCCCGTGTGTGGTGGCTTCCGACGGGTCCCCTTGATCAATATCATGCCAAAAATCGACCATATGTCGATTGGGCAGGTTTGATTTTTCCTTTGATCGTGGACCGCAGCGGCTGGTTGATATGATCCTACAACCTGTCAGCGCCTGTTTGTTTTATTGTAATCTGATTGTTCAGTCCTAGTTCGACCCTGTATTACGCTGTCGTTAGTGGGCATATAGGGTTTAGATATGCTCTTTTGGCAACCTCACCAAACTAGCGGATCTAATAGTGTATGGCCACCATATTTCAATATATCTGAAGGAATCACAGTGATGCTTGGGTTTTACTACGGAGTGCTGTTCTTATATCTACCAGGCAGCTTAGGGTTGCCACCTGTTCGGTTTTGACCCGGACAGCCCGGTATTTTGAAGGGCTGCCTGGGTCCAAATAAGGAAAACTGGGCAGGATTCCCTTGACTGTTACGACGACTGCCACATCATAGCCCCGCCCACTGACATCAATGACACGCCATCTACGTCATGGTCCCGCCCTCTGATGTCACGGCCGCCCCCCTGCCCGGTCTCAGCCGCTTCAACCCTAACACAGCTGCTATTTTGTGTCAGGGAGCTGACATCTTGTGACATTTCCATTGTTCTGCTGAATGGCTGCTGGGGGGGAGGGGAGTGATATCACTCCAACTTGCAGTGCAGACTCACTAAAGTTTATCAGAGCACAAATCACATGACTGGGGACACCTGTGAGACTGACAACATGTCTAGCACCATGGCAGATTTCAAAATGATATATTAAAAAAAAAAAATCTGTTTGCTCTTTTGAAATTAATTTAAGTGCAGAAATCTTTTGGTGCAGCACTATTAACTGATGCATATTGAAAAAAAGTTTTCCTGCAACAGAATCCCTTTAAGGACAACTTAAAAGAAAAAAAAATGGTGCCCAACATTCAATACGCTATATTATATTACATTATTATAATATAAACATTAATAATTGCTTTTGATGTTACAAAGCCGTGATAATGGGCAAATGCAGGCCTGTCTGGAGCTGTGCTAAAACACATTCCTTGAATATATATATATATATATAATCGTGGTAATTTACACTTTTAATAGCTTATGTGTTGCAGACATTTTTTCTACCCTTGCAGTTAAACGCTGCATGATAATTACTAGCAAATGCTTTATCATTTACTAGCAGCTAAGGAAGTTTACAGAAAAATCTGAATATTTAACCCTTTCAATGTACATTTCCTAGTAATATGTCTTCATTCATTTGAATGGAATATGGAAATCGAAAAGCTATTTTGCTGACACTATTTTTTCCCAGAAGTCTAGAGTCTACAACTCCAGCAATGTTTTTCTTAAAGGAAAATGAGACCCCAAACAATGTACGGCTCTATAAAGGTATATCACTTAAAGTAGCTCATATGTAAAACCCTGCTTCATCCAAATAAATCATTCTCATAAATATAAACTTTTATATGTACCACTGGGAAACCAATTTGTATTGGCTTTCAATAGACTGCATTAATGTGTATTATTTAATATAAGCTGAGTTCAAATGTGGAAATGCAGCAAACAAGCATTTCCTGGGGGTCCTGTGGCTGGGCAGAAAGGGGTTGCATGTAGCACCTATCCACCCCCCTCGTTCTCTGTTAGAAATCGCTGAACTAAAGCATGATGCATCTAGGAATTCATGTTTGTAGGTACAGTATATAACAACAGTTATTCGCTAACCATAAAGTCACATGTCTGCATGCACAATATGGGAGTTATTTATTAAAGTACGAATACCAAAAACCCGAAAAATTGGAATTTGTTTATTATAAAATCCAAATCTTTCGTGTTGAAAAACTTGAATTTTTAAGAGATTTATTAAACCCTGAGGATGGAACAAGTCTGAATCCAAAAATCCGGCATCACAGACCTAGCAAGGTTGTATATAAGTCAATGAGAGAGGTCCCTATCCTATTTGGAAGTTTCTGTGGTCTGTGCTGGAATTAGCCCAAAAGTACGACTAATCTGGACGTTTCAAACAAAAAAATGAAAAATTCTTTTTGGGGAAAAAAATCCAAAAAAAATAAAGCAATCCTGGAAAAAAACTTGTGTGATCGTATGATTCGGATTTTCTCTTGTTTTTTTTTTTATTGTGTTTGGTCGGACATTTTCTATTTAAATAGTCTTTTAAATAATTTGATAAATAAGGCCCTATATATCCTGATAGGTTACATTTGCTTTCAGAATGGGAATGGGTTTTCTAGCAGGTCTCATTCAGTGACATTTCCCTGTCCTTTGCTATCATTACATCCCCAGCCTCTCAGATTTGATTAATATTGGCCATGTGTTACCATCTGCACTCCAACCTGCACTAGCAACCCATTAGCACAATTGTACATGGTAAAACCTTTGAATTTAATATAGTGGTAAAGCTTTTACAGGTTTAAACTTGCTAAATAGCCTTTGCTTGCCACCATCTGGTACTGATCATTCTTTCTGGGTCAGTGAGGAAACTATTTTTATGCTATTTCAGGGTAAACTAACTCAACCCTAAACAAACAGGGTGCCGATTTTAACACTGTAAAACAGCAATGGTAATAATAACCTTTCTTTTATGATGCCTCACTATACCCTTATGTCTTTTGGAAGAGAATGCAGCCCTTGAATCCATTGTATTACTAACAAGGAAAGTCATTTTCTCTTCCTCACAATTTAAAGGGAATGTCACCCCAAAAAACAGTTTTATGCCTAATCAGGGCAGACATAAGAAGGAACTGACTGCTGAAACAATGTAAGACAAGGCAGCTTATTAAAGGAACAGTAACACCAAAAAAAGTGGCAATATCTGTACTGTTGTCCTGCACTGGTAAAACTGGTGTGTTTGCTTCAGAAACACTACTATAGTTCATATAAATAAGTTGCTATGTAGCAATGGTGCGGAAATTGAAAAAAAGGCTATATGGCACAGGTTACATAGTGGATAACAGATAACACCATTATGTTCTACAGAGCTAAATAGTTTGTACCAATTACACAATGAGATGCCTGTGCCACTGCTTCTGTCCCAACTAGAAGCAAATGCCAATGCAAAGTCTTCAAAATTGTGGATAAAACAGTCTCAAAAACCGCAGATGCTGTGCTGCAAGGTTTTATTAACACTCTGTTTAATAAACCTTGCAGCACAGCATCTGCAGTTTTTGAGCCTGTTTTATCCACAATTTTGAAGACTTTGCATTATTCTACAGAGCTTATCTGCTATCTGCTGTGTAACCTGAGCCTTTTCTCCTTTGAATGGCTGCCCCCATTGCCACACAGCAGCTTATTTATATAAACAATAGTAGTGTTTCTGAAGCAAACACATCAGTTTTAGTTGTTCAGGGCAACACTGTATTATTTTTCTACTACTTTAAAACACTTTCATTTTTTGATTGTACTGTTCCTTTAACAGACTATCTGCTAAGAATGAGAATTACCCTGACGTTCCGGGGGGAAAGCATTTCTCAAGATAAATCTAAAATCTATTCGGAATGCTGAGGACCTGGGGTTTTCTGGATGAGGATTCTGAAGTTTGGATCACCATGCCTTGAGTCTGCTAAATATCAAACAATAAACTCAAAAGAATAGTTTTGCTACCAATATGGATTCATTCAGCTTAGACACCATCCAGTACAAGAGAAAATGAAGATTATTTTTAAACATTAGAATTATTGTCTTAACATTGACTCTTACTTCCCGTAATTCGGACCTAGATATAGATTATGGGATTGTGGATGATGGATCCAATACCTGTATTTGATTTACTACTGTAGCACTGGGGCAATAGGAATAACTCAAATGTGCAATCTCACTGCTGCTTGGGATCAAATCAAATACACATAATTGGCTGATATGGAAAGAGGCTGCCCTAAAGTATTAGAGACCCTATGGTCGTAATCAAGCGCTGATATATCCAGTTATCACTTTATTGTATCTGTATTTATTTTGTATTGATCATTTTAAAAAAAGTTAAACTATACTTTTTACCTATTTAATCTGATTCAGAGGAGCAGAAGAGCAGACACAGGCCCCTCTCTCAGGCAGGAGCAATTATCACTAACAAGCTTCCTGTGCAGCCTGATAATGCTCTGCTTCTAGCTGGGGCCTCTGTGCCAGAGAGAGGCAATAATTTAATAACCACAGCTGCTGATTATATTAACATGCCATTTGAGCCTGCTGGACAATGTGTAATATATTTTTTTCAGCATGAGGTACATACATTTTCCTGACATCAATTTTAGATCTATATATGTGTGTAGCATAAACATCATCATGATGCCAGTTCCATCATTAATGGAACAAAAATAGCTATTGTAAAAAAGGTTTATCAAAACCTTGGTAGAACTTAAAGGGGAACATACTGAGTATATACTGTGATGACCCCAGGCCTTGGTAGGTTGTGATCATAGGGTATGCATTTCAAGGACATTTTTTTTAGGCAAAGAGACTCTTTATTGCAGCAGGGCAGCTTTAAAAACAGGCCGACTACCACATACATTTTATTTAGCACTGCTGCAATAAAGAGTCTCTTTTCCTAAAAGAAAGGGTTTCAGAGTTTGGTAATGATGCTGTCAGTCAGTTAGGGTTGCCACCTGGCCAGTATTTTATGGTCCTGGGCGATGACTGATGCCAATGTAATTAGTAGGGAAAAAAAATAAAAACATAGGAAGGAGTGTATTTTTTCTAGAAAACATGGCAACTGTATAGTCACAAGAGTACGCAGGTTTAGCTGTGGTGGTTGTAGTTGGGCAGTCTCTGTGATCTCCCATGTGCAAAAGACTAGCCATTATAAAGTGACCAACCCCTGTCATAGGATGTAAAACAGGGTTTCACATTTTCTGTAAAGGCAGCTTCCTGAGTAGGTGAATCATGTGACATTCCAGCAGTCAATTGTATTTCAATAAGAAACAAAAGTTTATCCAATTTGATCTTGTCAAATAAAAATGCAGTTTGGTGGGCTTGCCCCCCATAGTCGTGTCACATGGGGTCAGATATAACTTTTATGCATCATGTTCACCCAGTCTTAACTACCATCTAAGTCACAACTTCCCTGCCCTGTTAAGATTTATCTGCAAAGTAGGGGCACATTATAGCACTTTGCCATAGTGAAGAGCAAAAATATGAATGCAGTGCTGAAACCTACCCCCGGATCCACCAATTGAATGAGGAAAGGAAAACTGGCATCATTCTAGGCTAGAGAAGTTCACTAGCATCTGAGTTATGTCCAATCCAATTATGGATAAATAGGGCAAACTATACCCTAATTTTCTGCGCAGGAGATGCAATAGTTTTTTAAATCTCCCATGTGCCAATCCCCATTGCTCCAGCCCCAATGATGAAAATTTGAGCGAATAAAAGGGAGGGGACAGGAACAACAAACGACAGCGGGCCTAGGGGCACCCAGTATGTATATTCGGCCCTGGGCACATTTTCTTTATCAATAATAAGCATCTGATCCATTAAACAGTGCCCCTTTGTGGTCAAGCTGTTTTTTTAGAATCCATAACTGGTTCACTTAATTATATCTGATAACTTGTACAGTGTGTTTACACTGCTATTGTTTGTACATTACATACAATATCGGTTATGTGCTTTTGCCTGTGTGTTGGTAACTATACGTGTAAGTTGCTCTACTTGAGGTTCCCTGTTTCTTTTTGTCACTGACAGGTTGACTCAGCACATGAAAGCAAGATTTATGTAGAGAATATTCGTGCAGGTAGAAAAGAAAGATAAATTGTGGAGAAACATATTTTCTCTGAGGTTCATAAAAATATTATATCCTTAATAGTCACCTTATATTTTGTACACCTACAAATTGCCTTCCCTTGGGGGTACTAGGTTTTATCATGGCCTGCACACTATCTGCAAGAAGTGTCTGTGTTTCCTCCAGGAAATCTATTTTTTTCCCATGCATAAAGGATAATAATGCTTCATTTGTTAGGTAATATATATTAGCAAAACTTTAGATGACGAATATACAGTTTATATACAGTAGGTTGGTTCATCTGTTATTAAACTCATTCTTCTGCGGGTACATTTATGGGCTCCATATTGGTTTACCGCCGTTGCCAATTCCAGTTCATTTATTTTCCCTGACTATGTCCAGACATGTCATGGGCTAGATCTCTGCTCTCCCTCGTTCTCACTATAATGTCCTGTGCTGCAAGTCTTAATTATAGTGCTGGTGCTGCAAGCACTGTTCTGCCCTCCTTCTCTTACAGTTACAAAGCTTCCTTTTTTGCTTTAGAGTAAACTGTTTACTCATAATCTGCCAATATCTTTCTGCCATGTTAGAAAAAATGGAGACGCTATAAACTGTTCTTTTTAACCCTCTGGAATACATATAGCAATACATTTATACAGCAAATTAATGTATCAAAATTGATAAACCTTTCATTTATATCATTTTGCTGTGCTGTCTTCACATATAATTACTGCTGTAAGATGTCACAGTTATCCATTTTATTCAGTTTTACTGGACAATTTTGAGACAATTTTTTAAAGGAGACGCAACCAATGTGATAATTTTATTTGTGGATTGTGTTATAATAGTCCAAACCTCTTTGTTGCCTCAATTACATACATTATGGTTCTATGAATTTAGAAAGAACCACCTGTCTGATTGCACATTGGACAATGCTTAAATGCATAGGAAGGAATGCTAGTGTAGCCTTTTTAATGGGACATTCTAACTTTTTGTTTTTGTTTTTCTTCTTTTATTAACTAGATATCCACATCTATGACAAGCAGTTTGTCTGCTAGAATCTTAAATACATTTATTATAAGTTTATTAACAGCTATGAATTTTGGGAACTGGCTTACAATTAATCTGCTCCCCCGGGTGAGGTTGCCTTGGCTGCCCTTTGTTATTATCTGTCACCCAACTGCTCTTTTTCTCATCCTTGTTAACTCCATAGAACGTTATTATCCTAATCCCTGCCTCAGCGACCAAATAAAATGGCAAGCATCAATTGTAAAACACAAACCCAGAGGAACAACTGTTCCATTTTAGCATTATATATAATGGACCTTTCAAATAAATGCATCTTCATCTCTCCATTTCCAAAATAACTTTTCCATCATCTGTTATCATTGGACTCAGGCCACACCTAGTCCATTAGTAATTGTACAAGATCATTACTGTGGGATCTGGGGATTAGCAGAGAGGAAGAGGATCAGACTGTAGCACCAAGCTTGGAGAAAGCGAGAAACACACACAGAGGCAGCTACAGTGAGAAGGGAGGGAGCTCCAAGCAAAATCTAAAGTTACAAAGCCACAGTTTAAGGTAAGAATTATGTGTACAGCAACATAATCTGCACCTGAAATACTTAATTTAAAGTTTGCTTAGCAAATGATTTAAATGCTGCCAATTGATGTAGGTGACAGATGCAAAATTAATGTTTTTTATTCTATATATTCAATATTAGTAGATTATAGAAAATAGAATAGAATATAGAACATTATTTACAAGATGCTTTGGATGTCTGATAATTTTTTAAACATGCTAACATAATATAGAAATGTTGTCATTAGAATTGGTTGCGCAATATAAAAATGTTGCTATTACTATTGAGCTCTATTACTGCACTATTAACTTCAAACTTATAGCAAAGAGATTGATTTCTCCAAGCGTCGGTGTTCCTGCAGCACTTTACTGCCCATATACTGCCGAGAAAGTGCATCATAAGCAATTAGAACATTAAATATTAAAGCCCTTGTCCTTCCTTAGATGGATTTGTATTTATTGTTGAACGATGTCAATAAACCATCAAAACAATAAAGAGAATTGACCAGGAAGCCCAGTTTTAGATTTCCTTCATTTTATTCCTTGTTTAAAATATGATATTTTATTTTCATATAAGCAAGAGAAATCCATGCATTTCTTTAATGCATATTAATTCAATGTGCCGTTTGTAGTCCTAAATAAAACACACTTTTAAGCTGTTAAAAAAGCATGATATTAAAATAATAAAAAAAATAAACGTCATAGATTTTTTGTGACCGTATTTCTACATGAACATGTGTTTATTAAGATTGCTAAATTATGTATAATTATTGTATTGTGTTCGTATTTCCCTAGTTTAGATTATACTGTACTTACACCTTTACAGCTCAGTCTATTTAGCATATAATACCAGGTAAATATAAGGCTGAATTTACTAAACTAATATACAGTAACGGTATTATGTTCTATGTCGAATGATAGTACTAATACAGCACTTATAAATACTGTTACTAAGATTAAAACAATACAATTTTTAATTGATTCCCTATAATATAATGGCAGACAATGTATTTTTATTTTCTTGCTATATGCTAAACATATACGTATACACATTTTTGAAAGCTTCAGCAATAATTATATTTCTCTGTTACTGCTAATTATTGACCATAAAAATATTGCTCTCAGTTTTTTTTTTACTAGACTAAGTTCATTTGGGGCTATCCCACTCTCCCTGTTAGTTATGCCACTAGTTTTTTTAGTTGATAAATAAAGTCCTTCATACATACTATATTTATTTATACATGGCAGTGGAGTGCCAAGGACAAGTATTTTCTTAAATATTTGTAAGATGGACAGCACACCGATTTTTCTTTTCTTTAAAAAGCCTTTATAAAGCCATGGGCTCTGACGCAAACAAATCGGCAACGTTTCAGACAGCCATCGGTCTTTTATCAAGCCACCTCAGCAGGACAAAGAATTTTCTTAAAATGTAAATCCAAAAAAAAAATGTTATCACTCGATGTTGACATCAATTAATAAATCATTCTTTTTTGCCATTACATGTAATAATTCTTTCAATTCTGTGATAAACGTGTAAGTATGTGTGTGTGTACTATTGTACAGGAGATAAATGCTGACATTGACCTTCTGTATTTTATTTATTTATACAAGTACCAAGCTTTTGTTGCTGAGTATAGTGTGCACCCGTTGCTACTTATATATAGTAGATTGGGGCTGTTTCAGGCATTTCTCTGTCACCAGAAATAGGCTGGCTAAGAACCCACCTGGCTTGGCATTAGCCTAAAGCAGTCAGGCACAGAGATGGCCACTATACTGAAAGATTATTGAAAATGTAATTTATCCCCACACCCTATGTCTCATACTCCTTCTCCTTTTAGATTGTAAGCTCTTTTAGGATTGTAAAACTCATTTAAATGTGTACACCCATTTATTGTACAGTGCTGCCATATATGTTGGGGTTCATAAATATATGATGATAATAATAATATCTTATCTGCAGGGGCAGAGTGGTGAAGCCTTGAGGGTGAATCATAACAGCTAAGGTGGCTATGGTTTGCAAAGAGTCATTCGCTATCCACTTCCTAGTGGTGCTGAAAGAGATGCTGGCTTTTGTACTCTTCAGTTACACTGTGTTGCTGGGGGCCCTCATGCTGGCTGGCTGGACTACTTACCTCATGGTTCTGAAATGATCAGAGCTGTCAAGACCATGTTGGACTTTGCTGAACAGCAATCATCAAAAGGAGTAACAATAACGGATTCTTATGCAATTAAGCATTACTGAAACCCAAAGTAGAAACAGCACATGACTATGACTATGCTGTTAAAGAATTATTGCAAGCAGATAACTTCATTGCTACAAAATGATTGATAATGTACATTATGCTTTTACTTTTAGTAGTGCTGCAAAAATGTATTTTATTTCACTAGTCTAATATAGAGACTTTACTATGGGACATATTTACAAATTTTGCAGTCATGTAGAAACACATCTTTTCAGCAGGCATTATTAAATCACTGTAATGCCTTGAAAATACTCCAATTTATTGAGAAAACCAAGACTGGTGAATTACCATTATAAAGGTACAACAGACACATTAGCATCTCATTATCTACATCATATCCCACATACATCACTGGAGTTTACCTACTACAGTAAAATTTTGACTGAGCGCTTATATATATGTAATCAAACTATTTTTTTTAATATCTTAATTTTTCAATAAAGACACAAGGTACATAAATGTGTTCACCAGCTGATAAAGTGTTTTCCTTTCGCAATAAGCATTTTGGACAATATGAACAACACATGGGCCATTTGAACAACACACTGGCATAATTAAGTGAGGAAATATCAATGTTGCCACAATATTTTGGTGCATAATGCTTGGCATATAGCAAATACACAATGATGCCATTAAATTAAGCCTGACATATTGATGCAAACCTTGATGGCAATAGACAAGATGGATAATGCATAATTAACATAATTACTACAAAACTCTTAGGGAGTTATTTATTATTATTATTTATATAAGTCCGAATTTATCTCAATAATTTCTGCTATAAACTCCAATCAAATCCGCTCTGGTTTTTACACTTATTTATTATTACATTTTCCCAAAAACAAATTTGCGGGGAAAAAAAATAAATCAGATTTTCAAGATTTATTTTCGCAATTTTCCATTCAATTTTCACATTTTTTTCGGAATTTTCACCTGCAAACCCCGAAAACTTCGGGGTTTTGCACGAAACCCAGAGCACATAAAATAAAATAAAAAATCACTGGGACTTATATGCAACCTCGACAGGTCTTAGAATTTAAAAATATTCATGGCAAACTTAACATTATGTATTATAGATCAGAATAGAATAGACTAAGCTAATTACTCAGGCTACATCTGGATTTAATAATTTTGTTTATTGTAAATAAATTATAAAAGCTTTACAAAAGGTTTGGACTGATGCGGGGTGGTCTGGTGCTTAGTGAAGCAACACAAGATTTGACATGGGTGCATACAATGAAAGCCAAGATGGAAGCACATTGAAAGAAAGCTCCTTTCAGGGTAAATGAAACATTCAATGGTAGTTTTATATACAGCACATGGGCATATATGCTATTTATTATTTATGTACAGTCTCCACAAAATTCTCCCAAAAAAATATTCCGCAAATCAATTTAGTGGTATGTGTATTGGGTAAATTGGGTACATGGATATTGGTAGAGATTTGTGGGCTTCCATACACATACCAATGATTGTCAGAAACTTATATATAATTAGTACACGTATGGTCAGCTTTATGGAGGAATTGAATACAAGGACTGGGGGCCATGACAGAGAGCGGATTCTGTTAGAGAAAGAGATGACATTATCCTGCGCTGGTTTCTATACTGTCCCTCATCTACTCATCTACTCATCTACTGCTCATTTTCTCCTCTGGTATTCACTACTCCTGTGAAGCAATTCTATTTTATCACAATGGCATAATGTCATGGGTTATATTGTTGGGGAAATTCAGTTACCAGATATCACTTGAAGTGAAAGACAAAGCTTATTTGACCCAAGTTCAGGGAATTCTGAACATAAAGTCAGAATCCAGAACAAAGAGATTAGTTGGGCTTTTATAGACTTGGGAAGGTATGACACGACAAAGTATGTGAAAGTTACTAGTGGAAGAGCATAGAGATTTCACAGCACAGAAATATAAAAAACTGTTCTTACATCCAAACAGGTGGCTCTGCCCTTAGGGCCAGGGTACTAGTGACTAAGGCTAGATTGAGAACAGAATCAATCTAAGCCAGGGGGGTTTATGGGGTAATCTACATACAAAGATGTTTTTCTCTATAGCCATGTAGTGGGATACCCAAAGCAGGATATGACTACAACTGTCCAAACATACGGATGACCAAACAGCACTGATCTGATGGATTGGCATATGGGCCTACTATACTACTACATCTAGCTGAAATATACACATCTGGGTCAACTGAGTGATGTATCTGAGCAGCACAGTATGCTGTTTTGACCAGTTAGCATGTGGTATAACAGGACCAGAATTATTGGCAGAATTAACACAAACAGCTTGAATCATACAGTGTAGTCATACATTGATCAAACTGTATGAAATGTTGGTAGTTGCATGGCCAGCAGTAGGCCGGTATACAACACCATGAAACTGGTACGATAACTACTACATGCTTCACAAAGCCTGTTACTCCAGTATGCCACCGGAGACAAGGACTGTCAGCCTTTGTCCACCACTTCTTACTGTTCAACTAGAGTGGTATGTCTTGTAGTTTAGAAACAGCTAAAAGACTACAGACTGGGGATCCCAGTGCTTGGTAAATGATTAGTAGGGTACCATATAACCATTGCTAAGTGGATTCGTAGTGTACCATATATATTTCTCGGTAAGTCTATAGTCATACAGGAAAAAGTGACTGCTCTTCATTGCTGTGCAGATTCAGCATTGCTGGGGGCAGTTCCCCTTTATGAGGTCATCTATTCTAATCAAAAATTGTGAGATTAAAAGATGAAAAACAGGTCAGTATGGAAGGAGTTACTCCCCCAAACCAGTGATTAGGGTGATAAATGCATTATACAAAAAAATAAATAAAAAGCACATGTAAGAGTCTATTCTACCAACATGTTGGCAGATGATAAAGTCATGCCGTGGGACATATTTAAAGCCACAGATATAGCAGTACAATTCTTGGCAATGGAACACAGGTATCTTCTCCAAGTACAGCCATGGGATCCGTTATCCAGAAACCCATTATCCAGAATGCTCCAAATTATGGAAAGGATGTCTCCCATAGACTCCTTTTATCCAAATAATCAAAAAATCAAAGGTATTTCCTTTTTCTCCATAATAATAAAACAGTAGCTTGTACTTGATCCAAACTCAGATATAATTAATCCGTATTAGAGGCAAAAACAGCCTATTGGGTTTATTTCATGTTTACATGATTTTCTAGTAGATTTAAGGTATGAAGTTCCAAATTATGGAAAGATCCATTATCTGGAAAACCTCAGGTCCCAAGTATTCTGGATAACAGGTCACATACCTGTATTTCCTTGTTTACTTTATTGAAAAATGAATATGTTTATTTGTGTTAATTTTGTCAAAAGTAGTAAATACCTACTACAGGATCAGTATATTAAAAAAATGTAAATGTTAATACATGCTTACATTGTATTTCTTAAATATTAAAGGAAAATTAAACCCCCCCTCTCTGAGTACAAATCCATAAAGTCTGTATATCAGTGCTTTCATTTTGTCCATTAAGCAGTTCATATTTTTGCCAGTAAAGCAAAACCTCCATTTTACATTCCCTGATTTGAAGTCTTCTCTCATTTTACACTATTTTTTTTATTCACTGAAAGAAGTAAAATGGGTTGTATAGTACTGTAAAATGAATCAGAAAAGGGGCTAGCTGTTTTATTTGGATATAATTTGGATATGACTGGAAAAAAAATCCAGGGTATCTGGGGAATTGATAACCCGTTTCTTTTTTGTTTTACTTGGTATGGTGAATTCCCTCTCTAGAGAAGTAACTAGTGTGACCACAAACAACTACAACTTTTTATGCTTTTACAAAAACATAACCTATGTAGTGTATGCCCTGTGTTGTTTTTTTTTAAGGGATGGTTCATCTTTAAGTTAACTTTTAGCATGTTATAGAACGCCTAATTTTTTCTTTTCTTTCCAGCTTTCAAATGGGGGTCACCGACCCCATCTGAAAAACAAATGCTCTGTAAGCCTACACATGCATTGTTATTATTATTACTTTTTATCAATCATCTTTCTATTCAGGCCTCTTCTAATCCTATTTCAGTCTCCATTCAAATCAATGCATGGTTGCTAGGGTAATATGGACCCTAACAACCAGACTGCTGATATTGCAAACTGGAGTGCTACTGAATAAAAAGCTAAATAACTAAAAAAACACAAATAATAAAAAATAAAAACCAATTGCAAATTGTCTCAGACTATCACTCTCTATATCAGACAAGAAGTTAACGCCAGGCCCGGACTGGCAATCTGTGAGTTCTGGCAAATGCCAGAGGGGCTGCTGTAAGGTGCCATAGAAAGTCAGTATTTAGTGGGCTGGTGGGGGCTGTTTGGGCCTCTATTTTGACTCTCAGTCCAGACCTGGTTAACGCTATATAAACTGCTTGGCATGTTATTCTATATTAATCTACTAACTAAAAACACGCACTGTTAGCAGAACATACTGCAACATCTCCAGTATCAGTCAATGACAAATCCAGGTCATAGTCTGATTCACCTCGGAAGATTCCCAAGCAAAGGTTACCAGGTATTGCATTAGCCAAATAACAAAACACACAATGGAGTCCATGAGTCATGTTGCTTTATTTAGTGTGTAGGGAACTAGGAGAGACATAGTATCACAAACACAGTTACGTAAACACTATCACAAATAAAACTTCCACAAGCACATTCTCGCAAGACGAGCGTCATACCACTTCCGCCAATAAGCTGCACATTATTGGCAAATGACAAAATTCTATTGGTCGCTTCCTGCTGCCACCAGTAAGATGGCGTCGCTCGCTAGACGTTTGCTGTGGAGCGTCTCTTACATTGTCAGGTACTGTCATACAAGAATAACAATGTCTATAATAATTTTTATTTTAAAAATGAGCTCCGAGGAGTAAGAGACTGCCTTCTGTCAGCTGAAATAAGTAAAGACAATGGAGGATGTTTTTATAACAGGGAGTAAAGTAGACTCGCTGTATTGCTGCTTGCCTCATAACCTTTTAGCTGCCGGGTTCTAATCTCGTAGGAGACTCGCAGTAAGCGGAAGAGAATGGCGTTTCTCTGAATGTGTGTTCATATGTGGCTGGGTGGGTCTCTGCTTCTAAAGGAAGAGGCTGCTTCCATTACTTACCTGTTTTGGCACCTCCGTTGCTTTAAGCAGGGGAGGGGGGTCGCTAAAGCATTGAGAAACTTGGGCTACACGCCTCGAGTCTAGTGAAACTTTAACAGAATACACACATAATGTTGTTTTGTATCAGTTGCTAGTCAGACTCTGTGGCCAACTTTTCTCATATAAAAATCTAAATAAAAAGTGCTGGTATCAACAGAAAAGTATCCCAAAAGATCGCAGCAGCTAAAATTCAGAGGGAATTTCATATCCCATAACTAATACCCAGGGTTGTATCTGTGTCGGTGAAGTCAGAGTCAGGACCAGAACTAGGGGAAGGGAGAAGAGGCACCTGCCTAGGGAGCACTCATGTGGGGGTGCAGGTGCCTGTTCAATAGTCTTCTGCCTACTCCTAATCCAGATTCACTCCCCTTCTCTGTCTCTCTCCCCTCCTTACCTTCTCCACTCTGCCCCTTGTTCCTACTTCTCCCCTGCCTTTACTCTTCCCTCCCCTCTGTTATGGCGCACTGGGTTTCACTACTTCTTCTTGTGCTCTCACAGGGAAGTGTAGGAGATTTATGGTTGTCACGTCAACAAAAATAGACAGTGCTGATAATTTATTAATAACTGTCTACATGTGGTTTAGCAGAGGCAATTCTCAGCATTGTCTATGGCAGAGTGTTTTCTGACGTTTTATAGCCATGACAAATAGCTGCTACTTGTAGTGCTGTGTCTTCACCTTAAGGGTTAGTTCACACAAGGAGATTCAGGGAGATGCATTTTCCGTAGTCGTCCGAAGTTGCCTCACGGAGGAAACTTCACGCGAATTCAGAAAGCGCATTGCCGCGTGTGCTTTAGCGCAGGCGACTTTTCATTATAGCCTATGGGAAAACACGCTGAGGCAGTTCAGTGAGATTGTTGCTTAGAAGACGAGGCGATTAGTCGCCAGGCAACAAAATCTCACCGAATCTCCTCATGTGAACTAACCCTTAGGGTCAGGCCACACTGGGCGTTTTGGGGAGATTTGGTCGCCTGGCCTCACTGTGCGCCGGCTAAAATGAAAAAATGCTGGCACTAATCACACGTGCCGATTCATTTTCCGAAGTTGCCTTACGAGGAAACTTCGGAAGACGAAAAACCGCGTGTGATTAGCACCAGCGTTTTTTTTTTTTTTCATTTTAGCTGGCGCAGAGTGAGGGAAGGAGCTTGGGGAGATTGGTCGCCGCAAAAACAAGCCGATTAGTCACCAGGCGACCAAATCTCCCCAAAACGCCCAGTGTGGCCTGACCCTAAATGACTGATTGGGTGTACAAAGATTATAGCTCTTGCTTTAGAGCTAGACAGTGGAGTTGCATTACAACCCTACTTCTATACTATATACTATAGTACCACTGCACACAGGCATTTGAATTTGGGTCTTTCCATGTTGAAAGCCCCAGAACTCGTATTTTATTTATATTTGGTGTTTTACTCCACAAGTGCATCAAATGCATGATGATGTCGCATATTGCAAAAAAAACAACAACAAAAAACAGAATCGAATGCAGTAGAATTGATATCCATTGTTGGAAAACTCTCAAATCACATAATGAATATTCATATAATGTTTTTTTGGTGCAATAATGCAGTTTGAGTGTTTTACCCACTGCAATGTTCAGGACTCACAAAATGCAGAAGACGAAACGCCAAGTGTGTCATTACCCCAATTGATAGAAATAACTGAGAAAGCATAAAGTTGTTAAAGGCTAACATTGCTGGTATTTAAGGAGCAGGAAATCCAAATTCAATGGGTGGCAAATTCAATTTCTGCATGCTAATTTTCCTGATTGAATTCACTGGGGAGGGGGACGACTTGTTTTTTAAACTGGTACCTGCAACCTGTGGCTCTAAAGCAGTATCTAAATTGCTACTGTTATTGAATACAAGAAGTGGTAGTTCAGCTACATCAGGAGGACTACATGTTGCAGATTCCTGTCCAGGGCCAGACTGGGAGTAAAAAGCAGCCCTGGCAAAAAAAAAATCAAAGCAGCCCACATATAAATGTGTGACTTTGGATGCCACCCCCCCATCAAGTTAAAAAATAAAAATTGGTGGCCAAGCCCCCTTCCATAAAAATACAAAAAACCAAGTGGTGGCCAGGGTCCCCCCCCATTAAAGTAAAAAAAAAAAAACATTGGTGGTCAGGGCTCTCCCCCCATAAAGTATAAAAAAAACCATAGGTGGCCAAGGAAAAAAAGGAGACAATTGGTGTCCTTTACCTTTAAAATTTGGCAGGTGGCCTTTTTCCTCCTAGGCGACGGCGGCTTCTTCTTCGGTTCCCATTCAGCAGCTGTGGGTTTGGCTCCCATTCAGTGACTTAAGGTGGCCATACACGGGCCGATAAAAGCTGCCGACAGACCAAGTCGGCAGCTTATTGGCCCGTGTATGGGGGCCCCCGACGGGCTTCCCCGATCGAGATCTGGCCGAAAGTCGGCCAGATCTCGATCGGATGGGGTTAAAAATCCCGTCGGATCGCGGCCGCATCTGTTCGTTGATGCGGTCCCGCGATCCGACCGCCCGTTTGGCGAACACTAGGATCCGATCGTTGGGCCCTAGGGCCCACGATCGGATCAGCCCGATATTGCCCACCTCAAGGTGGGCATATCGGAGGGAGATCCGCTCGTTTGGCGACATCGCCAAACGAGCGGATCTATCCGTGTATGGCCACCTTTAGACTCCAATTCAGTGGCTTCAGCTCCCATGTGGCAGCAATTGCTGTGCAGTGGCAGATTATCACCTGGCCTGAGTCATTGCTCAGGGCCCAAACTTCCTAGAGGGCCTAGTTCCAAGTTCAGATTTTCTTTCAGGACAAGGCACCACAGCTTCAAAGTAGGGATGAGGTTGGGCAAAGGGCCAATGATAATAACACAACCTAAGGCAAAGGCACTGGTACTGTGTCTGACACTCTAGAACAGTGATCCCCAACCAGTAGCTCGTGAGCAACATGTTGCTCTCCAACCCCTTGGATGTTGCTCCCAGTGGCCTCAAAGCAGGTGATTATTTTTGAATGCCAGCCTTGGAGGCAAGTTTTGGTTGTATAAAAACCAGGTGTACTGCCCAACAGAGTCTCAATGTAGGTTGACAATCCACATAGGGGCTACCAAATGGCCAATCACAGCACTTCTTTGGCACCCCAAGAACATTTTTCATGCTAGTGTTGCTCCCCAACTCCTTTTACTTCTAAATGTTGCTCACAGGTTCAAAAGGTTGGGGATCCCTGCTCTAGAACTCAATAGTGTAGAAGAGCCATCAGGCCATTTGTTCTGAAATCACAGTGTCTCTTCCAAGGCCTACTACTAGTCCCCAAACTAAGGGGCTCACTGAAATGACCAATCTGCCCTTCCCTAAAATCAACTCTTATAGTGACAACAATAAATATTTGCACCGTTATTGTAAGTGTCATTCAGGGCTGTAGCACTCAGAACTGAAGCTGAACAGACAAATTTCTATAAAGCTGCTGTGTGTGTAATACTGGAGCTTATTTAAAAACATGTGCCCAGTGTAGTAGTACGTAAGCCACAGAAACTAGATATTTAGACATTTCATCATTCATCAGCCTGAAACACTATCTATGCACCCCTATATTACAGAATGGACTAGCTCCCGCGTGCTGGAAGTCGTTGCTTTATACTGAGTCTGGCAGGACTTTCTAATTGAGTTTGTTGAGGTGTAGGGGTCTGAGTAGAATTTGTAAAATAACAACATATTTACTATAAATTATTTTAAAACTGTAGTCTTTGCACTTTTGTAATTGTATTACACCCAGACTGCAAGTACCTTTGCCAGCTGAGTTTCCCTCTCAGTACTTGAAGGTCGACTCCACCCCTCACAGGCCGCTTACTTACCAGGAACATGGCGATCTCTGCCCCACAGTCTGTATAATTGTGTGTTCGACTGGTTTGGCTCCCATTTGGTGGCTTGCGGTTTCGGCTCCCATGTGGCAGTTCCCAGCTTGGACATTTGCCCGAATGTTCAGATTACTAGCATGGGCCTGTTCCTGTTAATACATTAAACCCCCCTCTGGCTTCAAAATTAAAAAGCAGTTAAGATACAATGACATGTTTCTGTGTTTTTTTCCTATAAACTGTTCTAAAGGTTTGGGTATTTTTATTTTCTTTCAGAGAAAGCTTTCCAATTGTAAGTAAGAGAAACTGTGTCAGTTTACTGCGAGGTTCATGGCGTAAAGTCCTGTCAGTGGGCGTTGGGACAAGCTTATGTGCAATTCCAGTTGGACAGGTAATGGAAAATATATTTTGTGTTTATTTTACCATAAGTCCTATTAATTCTATCAAAGAAAATACAGGGAGCATCTGAAAAACAGTATGGTGGCTCATTGGGTAGTACTTCTGCCTTGCAGTGAGATCCTGAGTTTGATTCCAGCCAGGGCACTATCTGCAAGGAGTTTGTATGTTCTGTCTGTGTCTATATGTGTTTAAATCAACCATAAAGGGAATATAATAGAGACCAAAGATTATATGCACCACTGAGGCAGTGAATGGTGTATACTGTAAAGCAATGTGGAAATATGCTATATAAATGCCAGGAAATACATAAAATAAAAAAGATACAGGTATGTAAAAAGAAAAGAATCTACTGAGGCATATGTAATAAGAGTGATACATTTATTTAGCACATATTATCATATGTAATTTCCAAAAAGACGTTTAGTGGGCCCACTAAGAGAGCTGGTTGGTGTTGACAGCATTAATCAGAACCATTAACCAGAACTGACAGGGACTGCACCTTCCTCTTTATTTCAGTGAAGTTTTCTATTAACTGTGTCCATCCACATTTCTTTAATTTGGCCAAAGGTTTGAACCATGCTTTTTTTTCTCATTTTCATGTCACGTTTTATAAACCAACAACTGAATCTGTTCATGTGTAACTGGGACAGGCTATATCCGAAGTCTTTTACAACAAATCCAAAATGGATCCATTACAATTTAGCACCTATGTCAGTGTATCAGTCCTTTGCGTCTAACTTCAGAACATGTTTTGAAAAAGTACAGAGTTTGCTACAGGTCTACTAGGCAATAGCCAGGGGTGTAACTACAGAGGAAGCAGACCCTGTGGCTGCAGGGGGGCCCAGTAGGTATAGGGGGCCCCATGAGCCCCTAATTATTGAGCAATTTTAACATATTGGTAAAGCAGGACAACCTCTGGATATTTTGGGGGCCCTTAAATTAATTTGCTGTGGGGCATCTTATTGGTGGTTATGAGTTACTTCACTTAGGTAGATGTAGTGCCTTTACTATTCTTTCCCAAAATGTAAGGTTATTTTTGAATAAAATGCACAAAATGGAACAGTTTGTCATGCCTTCAGTATTTTCGTTTCTCTTTTATTTTGTTTTTAGAGGTCAGAGCCCACTCTCTCCAGTGAGTCCCTAATAAAGAGGGCAGCATCTTTGGTAGCAGACAGTTCGTCTACATTTTTATCTCAGACAACTTATGCTCTTGTTGAATCCCTCACAGAATATACCACGGTAAGACAATGTTATTGGGCTCTTGCCCATCTATGAATATGTTACGTTAAGCTCCAATTTTAAGTTTTCTGGGGACCAAAATACAAAACATAAGATTCAGGAAAACATAAAATAGGGTGATGTAAAATGGAGTTTTGAATTGGTGTTAACCATGAAAAAATTGTCAAACTGTAGTGTGAAGAATTAGTGGGAAAAAATAGAATAAGAGTGGGGAAAAATGAATTAAAATGCACAAAACCTTTAAATGTTTCTCAAAAAGTAACATTTACAGGGTTTTTTAAGGAAAATAAGCCAAGACAATAGTGTACTTCAAAAACACTGGGTGAATCTGGTCAATAAATCTCTGTTCTAAGATAACAGGAAGGGTGCAAAGAGCAATCAACCATGTATTTGCACTTTGCACCCTGCCTTCCAGCCTAGATGCATTACCTGCATTGGGCAGAGATGTATTTATGAGGGATGGACAGAGGAAGGCACACTGGAGTCTCCCTTACCTGTCCCCTTTTTTTTTTTTATAAATGGAGCCTCATTCAGATGCTTAAGTTGGGGAGTGGTGGTGGACCTCTGCAGCAGGTCCCTTAGGCTAGGGCTGGTCTTCACTTGCTGATACTGTGCTCTGCATTTCACACACCAGCTTTTTTAACCAACACAATGTGCAGAGTGCAGCCAGACCCCAGACAAGGGATCTTTGCATGGACACTAATGTGGGTGCTATTGGGCCCTTTAGTTCCTTGCTCTTCTATTTGGGAACTTTTTAAAACTACTGTTAAAATTAGAACCTCCTCAACCAGCCCCAGTCGATATACCTCCAGGACAGACTAGATTTTCAGCTAGGTACCTAGCCATCTCACTCCATTTGTTTACATTGGCAGTTAGATTTAATCATTTAAAGTTTTGTCTGAAAAATTTGCATCGGGGAGCAAGAATTTCTACAGATATTTCTCAGGGCTTTGTTGAGCAAAGGGCAAAATGCCATTCAACTGCTCAAAGCAGTTAGGCACATATTCATTGATTGATGCCAGCTTTAATAAAGTGTCACTTTGTTTCCCATAGCCATTGCAAACTCATTTTGTGTTTAACAGTAGTCAGGTCAGTAGGAAGTTCTGTTTTTTTTGTTTTTTTTTACATCCAGCGAAAATGTATGTGAAAGAACAAAGTAAATGCACAGTATGTTTTTCTACTCTAACATTTATCCTAGGCACTTTCTGCATGGTATGTTCTCTCCATGCTTGTGTGGGCTCCTCCCACATCCCCTAAATGCATACAGGAAGCTTAATTGGCTACAGGCAAAATTGACTATAGTGTGTGCTGTGGGAATTTGATATTGCAGGGATTGTTGTGAAAGATTTATATAAATAAAACATAATAGTAAATAACCATTTCCACATATTTGTATTCTTATTTATGATTGGCTCCTGCCATGTTGAAGATTTCAGCAAAAGCATTCTCCAGCAAAATGCAACAATAGCTCCAATGTCTATAAATAGTGACTTACAAAACTGTCTGGCTCCCCAAGGTGGGCTCATAGGGCTGGATAGGGAGTTCCACCTGATAGCCAGTTAGGCTATTGCACTTTTCTGTTATTGCACTTTTCTGTTACTCGCAAGTGATAAAGTATAAGAAAACAAACATATTTATAACCAGAGGGGTACTTGAAACCAAAATGTCTGCTAATTCTTTCTATTGAGCAGAGCAATTCCAAGGCATGACTGCTTTTTCTTTGTCTGCAGGCTGTTTATACACTGATTTCTCTGCAGCAGAAGTACTCCTCCCTTCTTGATAAAATTAATTCAAATGAAGAAAGTGCCATCTGGCAAGTGATCATTGGAGCTCGTGTGCAGGTATGATTGTTAGGCTCGGCTCAGCCCATATGGGCTATTATATTGCCGGGGGGGGGGGTCTTCTCAAAAAAGTTTACTTGCTACAATGGATAGCTTGTTCCAATCTTAAGGTGTTCAAGTGCTTGCATCTTTCTAAATAGTGCTTAAGTACAGCCCAAACATCATTTACACCTATACTTTAATTTTAAGCCACAACAGCTCCATCATGTTGATAGGTCTATAGAATTCTTGGCAACTTTGCACTGGGCCAGTAACAAGTTTTTTAGGCATCTTCAGATGAAGAACAATGAAAACACAAATGAGCTTGGTTGTTATAGGTTACTGCCCGGGTCCAAATTTGTCCAGTGTTGATAATCCACTTTGGGTACAAGCTCGCAACATAGTATTGCCATCTAGTGTGGTCCTCCGATAATGAAATAGAAAATAGTTCACCAGCATTCCCTGGCCTATCTTAAGATAGAAGCCTGGTGCACAGTCTGGGGAAATGACACCACCTTGTTAAATGGCAAACAGAATAACCCAGGAGAATACGGAGAGATAAAGAAATTAACGGTAGGAGAAGGCAGTTTTTCTTATCTGATTTTCCCTTGACATTATTCTGGTTATTCTTTCTTATATAAATGTTATGCTTCACAGGTTTGGGACACTCTGGTCTGTTTATAAATTACACTTTATTGACTCACTATAGATAAAGGACTTATACGCGGGGCATTTTTTGTGGGCAATTGTAGGACATTATTTGAAAAATTTATTAATTTTGCTTCTTTAAAGGTTTTCACTATATGCAAAATGGTATGTTATGTCACTGGTGACACCTTTAAATATTGCTCTTGTTTGAATTACGTGAATGTTGATAAAAGGATCCGCACACACTTCTTTCTTTTGCAGTGGGGGGTCACCCCTTCACTTTATTTGTTTAATCACCACACCATCAACGTTTCGGGGGGGATACACCCTCCCTTCATCCTGATGAAGGGAGGGTGTATCCCCCCCGAAACGTTGATGGTGTGGTGATTAAACAAATAAAGTGAAGGGGTGACCCCCCACTGCAAAAGAAAGAAGTGTGTGCGGATCCTTTTATCAACATTCACGTTGCTAGGGGACCTTGCCGGGTCGACGGAAGAACGCACCACCTCTGCAGGATCAGTGAGATTGGGTGTGCGGTAAGAAAATCACATTGTCTTGTTTGAATTAAGCAGGCAGGGTTAATCCCTGTTTGTATGAAGACTATTGTGCCGAATATTCTGTTTACTATACTCATGCACCATTACAAGCAAATGTTACAAACTGCGCCTGAATATATCTCCTACCCAAACGCTTTTAAGCTGACAGTTCCTACAGATGATACACATCAGGCATAGACACTTTTGGGCTAATTTACAAACACTGACGAGTAACCCATGGTACCCAATCGAATGGCTGCTTTCATTCTTCAACCTTGAACTGTGGATTTAAGTCTTGTCTTGTCCTTTGTAGATAAATCAATTAAAAGAACAGTATATGAAGTATGAATCTAGCTGGCAGAGAGCAGTGAGCCTATCAGAGATGGCAGCAGAAGCAGCATACCAATCTGGTAAGTTTTCATTTTGCTATGTAGCCCAAGCATCTCAGTTGTTTACTATACCGCTAGGTGGCAGAACTGAGCCATTATGAATCGCTCCTACAGTTAGTCAATGAAGCAGAAGCCTTTTTATCTTTCCTATGGTTATAGGTAGGAGATAGCAGTAACTGTAATTTGCTCCTGTTTATTTTATGTCATACCACGTGTGGATTAAAGCCTTTTTCTTCTGCCTTGTGCCTTTTCATCCACACATTTATCAATATGTGCTTAAGGTCACTGGTTTATCCCAATAGCCAGAGGTGCTCAGTGTGATTCCTCCTTTGCTCCCTCCTCTTTAACCAACTATTCGACTTTATATATAAATATATATATCCTGTGAACCTATTGGATTGCGGTTTGAAACAGAACATTTTATCTACCAATGCAGTTTGTTGGTGGATATATAGTATATCAGAATATGAAGAAGTAAAGGTAAGCATAACATTTAGCCATCTCTGTGTATGGTGGTGTTGTGCAAAAAGCCCATAGACTGGGTGGTTGGAAAAGCCACCTTTACACCAAAAAAATAATTTTTGTTTTAAATGAATGACAATGTAATGTACTGTTGCCTTGAACTGGTAAAACTGATGTGTTTGCTTCAGAAACTCTACTATAGTTTATATAAACAAGCTGCTGTGTAACCATGGGGGCAGCCATTCAAGCACATTATACACAGTAAATAACAGATAAGTTCTCAAGAATCCCATTGTATACTACAGAGCTTATGTGTTGTGTATCCTGTCCCTTTTTCAGCTTTGAATGGCTGCCTGCTTATGTATGTGGACACACACAATATGAATTGCCAGTAGTAATGTGCAGGTCGGGTAAAACCTGACCAGCCCTCCACCCGCACCCGACTTCCATTTATAGACCTGCCCCACCGATGATGTCACAAAAGGGGCAGGGCAATCAGGTGCACATTTATAAAAAAGGAAGCCGGCAAGGTGGCGGGTGGGGAGAGCAGGAAGAACCTGGCAAAAGGGGGTGTGAGATCGGCCCAAACCCGAGGGTATCCGCCCACACATCACTAATTGGCAATTATTTTCTTGATGTCATGTATGATTTTTGCTAAAAAATAGTGTAGGATATTGATCGCATGTGGTGTTCTTGTTTCCAAAATAATTGTACCAAAAGGTGCAAAAACCCATTTGTGTCTCAGGGAAGCACATTTCCCTGATTTTACAGTTCCCAAAGTTTACATTATTCTTTGCTGGTCCCCTGAAAATGTATAATGAGGCTTTTACTGTATAATGATTTCTACCATATGTACTGTATATTCAAGAGGACTTAGATTCTTAGGTTTATGTAGTACTGGCTTTTGTCTTTTCATTTCTTGATGGATTCTTAACAGATATATCCCCTTTAAAATAGGGATGCACCAATTCCACTATTTTAAAATTCGGCCAAATCCTTTGTGAAAGAATCCAACCCCTAATTTGCATATGCAAATTAGGGGGAGGGGGAAAGAGAACTGCACAAGCAGCTCGTGGTAAAGAAATTCCTTGTTTGTGTGATGAAAAGTTTTGCATTTGGTTTGGCCAGGCACTTGGATATGGCAGAATCTGAATCCTGCTGAAAAAGGCCAAATCTTACCAGAATCCTGAACGGAATCCTGTATTCGGTGCATCCCTACATTAAAAGCACTCTTAATTTGTGTTTATTCATTTTTACCAATGTGCAGGTGCAGACCAGGCTTCAATGACTGTGCGAAATCACATCCAGATAGTCCAGACACAAGTGCAGGGAGCCCGTGATCAAGCTCATATGGCGGAGGTCCAGCTGGCTGCAAGTCAGACAGAAGAGATCAAAAGAACTATTACAGAAGATAAAGGGAACCCTCCCAGTGGAGGGAGCCCAAGAAACAGCCTATCAGAGGAAGAGGACATACCTGAAGCTTACCTGCGTGAAGACTGAAATGCGTCTTTAAATGCGGCAAGTGAACATGCTAGAAGAGAAAGCAGTGACAATGTGAACTTTAATACATTACTTTATCTTATTTACGGATTGCTTACTATCCATAGACATGATAAGAATGATGCACAAAGAAGGTACATTTCTACAATTCGTGTATCAGCTGAGTGAGTAGTATGTCTCCTCAGCCACTAGCATACCCAGCCTTCATTTTTTTTTTTGCTTGATCTTTGTTCCAAGAAATGACCTCATTGGATTTTAGCCAAAAACAAAAAAGGTTTCCACTGGCAGTGGTCATCTTGTAGCCGAGTGTCACAGACACATGAGCAGAACAGACTGCTGTAAAACCCTTGTGTCATTGCCGAACATATTAGAGTTCTAATTAGCACTTTCCTGTACAATGAATTCCCTTTCATTCATAAAGTCATTTAAAGCTGGCCATAGATGTAAAGATTTTTAAAAGATCCGATCATCATTGTGAGACCACGATTATCTTGAAACAATCGTACGAATTGTCCATAAACTTTAAGACCAATTGGATTGGTCGGACTTCGGTAAAATCGGTCGTTCTGCAAGAAAAATCTTTGCGTCTATGGGCAGCTTAAGGCTGCAGTTGAAAGGATTTCAGGCCCTCTATTTATATAGAATTTTGCATTGTTAGTATATTATAATAATATTGTAACTGTAAAACTTCTGTTCCCTCAGCTAATTAGCACAATAACACTCCCAGATTTAAGGTTGTTCTTTTATAAATGGAGCAAAGAATTGTGCTGAGAAAACTTTGATTTCTGGAACAGGCCATCTGATTCCAAAAAAGGAAAGGCCATAGCCACGTGTCTTTGTGTTACTGATTGTGCTTGAATGCTAGATTTATAATAGGAAGACGTGCCAAAGAGAGAATTTACTGTCATTTCATTATGTAAGGGCAGTGAAGACCGAGCACTTGAAAGTCACAGAAGGGAAAAAAGCCCAAAAGTTGCTCCATGTGCCTTTGTACACAATATTTGCTAGCAATGACATTTATTGAAACCTATATATGAGGTATGCCAAACCTTCGTTTATTTTCCTTTACTTTTATTTGTCTAATGGAAATATTTCAGTATAATGTATAACAATGTGATTATGAAGTGTATCTGTGCTGCACATCTCTCCTGATTTTCCAGTATGGCAGGAAAAAGTTGCAGATGGGAAGTGAAATTGAGGCTGAAGGGAATGGAAAGTTCAGTAAAATGGATAATAAGGTTTGTAGGGAAGTGCCGAATGCAGTACAGTACAGAGCATCATTTTTTATTTTAGAATCTGAATACTAATTTGCATATTCAAATTTGGAAAAAAGTTTTAAGGGAAATGGCACACAGGGTGCTTGTGAGAGTTTTGTTGTTCTGCAGGTAGCGTAAAAGCACCTGTCCACATTCTAGACAGACTGGTACAGGTATGGGACAGATTACCCAGAATATTCTGGATTCAGGGCTTTCCAGATAAGGGTATGTTACGTAATTTGGATCTTCATACCTTAAGTCTACTAAAAATAATTTAAAATGAATTAAATTTAATACAATTGTTTTGCCTCTAATAAGGGATAATAATAACTTGGTTTGTATCAAGTACAGGTATGGGATCCATTATCCAGAAACCTGTTATCCAGAAAGTTCAGAATTACAGAAAGACCATCTCCCATAGGGGCAGATTCCCTAAAGGGCGAAGTGACTAACACTAGCGAAAATTTGATGTCATTTCAGAACTTCGCCGATTCCCTAACGGGCGTCACTTTGCTAGCGAAGGAGATAGAGGCTAGCGTTGCTTCACACTCTAACAGCAGGCAAATTTTTGCTCTGGCGAACGGAGGTAACTCCGCAAATTCACTAAGATGCGGATTTTACTGAACGTTACCTCATTCGCCAGACTTGCCTTCACCACCTCAGACCAGGCGAAGTGCAATGGAGTGCACAGATCTTTCTCAATCTTATTTTTTCAGAGTGATAGCCTGCAAAGGTCCGTAGATTTTTTTTTTGGATAGTTGGGTCCCCCCCTACATTTTCTAACATATTGCCCTACACATAAGCCCACTGTATAGTTAATGTGCCATATAACAGTTTTATTTTATTAAGGTTCCCTCTACTTGTGTAATGTATTTGCTGAAACATATACGTACATGCAAATTTATCATTTCCAACCGTATGCAAATTAGCCAACGCTAGCCCATCTTTACTTTGATTGCCGAAGTAACGCTAGCGAAAATATGCCTTCGGCGCCCTGGACACAACTTCACACTTTAGGGAATTGCCGTTGTCCTAGCAAATTTACGCCTGGCGGAGTGTTTTGATGGCTTCGAAGCCGTCGCTGGCGAATTTTGCTGCTTAGGGAATTTGCCCCGTAGACTACGTTTTATCCAATGCTCTCAGGTTATTACCATTCAGGGCAAAGGGGCGAGTTTGAACTTTTTCATGTGCCATTGTCCTAAGGACTTGGATATAGTAAACCAGGGGTCACCAACCTTTTTCACCCGTGAGCAACATTCAGATTTAAAAAGAGTTGGGGAGCAACACAAGCACAAAAAATGTTCCTGGCTGGTGCCAAATGAGGGTTGTTATTGGCTATGTGGTAACCCCTATGTGGACTGGCAGCCTACAGGAGGGTCTGTTTGGCACTACATCTGGTTTTTAATCAGCTAAAACTTGCCTCCAAGCCTGGAATTCAAAAATAATCACCTGACTTGAGGTCACTGAGAGCAACATGTTGCTCACAAGTTACTGGTTGGGGATCACTGTAGTAAACACTAAAGATCTGGCTGAAGGGAGTCCTGCAGACAATGCTGAACCATATTCTGTATTTATTGCTTCTCTACTGATTTGTAAGGCTCATTACTTTGGTTACAAATTCTTAAGGATTGGTCACTTTACATTTATATGAATCTGGTATTTCCAAATTTCTATTTCCTGATAAGCAGTTTATCAAAATAAAATAAGATATTTGATATTTGTTCTGATACGTAGTGCTTTCTATGAATGCTTCTGTCTTTATTGTGTTGGACAAAAAAAAAGTCTGCCCACCTGTGTTCCCTATATATTAGGGTAAGACTACACGGATGTTTTTAGAGCAATCCGACGCGCTGAGACAAATCGCATGCGACGGAAATAAGGTAAGTAAATGCATTGTTGGATATAGTGGCAGCGGCTGTGACTTCATCTGACAATGCATTCACTTACCTTATTTCCGTCGCATGCGATTTGTCGCAGCGCGACCGATCACGCCGAAAATGTCTGTGCAGTCCTACCCTTAGGAAACCATGCTGTAACAAAGCACATGCTAGTGAACGCAAATAGCCCTATATATGTTAATGCTCTTCTCTGAGGGACTGTGTTGCTAAAGACTCAGTACAGGCTGGGTGGGTTAAGATGATTGCACAGCCATTTTCATTACAGTGTAAAGAATCTGTGTGAGTTTGCAAGTGCATTGGATGGTTTCTGAATGACTCTTCATCTGCACATCACCGCCAGTTGTAGTTTGAGAGAACAGCAACCTAAAGGTAGCCATAAAAAGCTGTCAACTCAACCTGTCCAGACTGATTTGGCAGATTATTGCTTTATTGGCTTGTACATGGTTGCCTCCTGACAGCCTGGTTACAAATTCAATGCACCTATGTTGTCCTCCTGATGACAGATGATTGGATCAACATGATTTGGCCCACCACACAGGTAAAGATCTGCTTGTTTGGTAAGCTTTCCAGATCTATTAGTGCAGGCGTACCCAACTTTTTTTTACCCTTAAACCACATTCAAATGTAGAAATAAGTTGGCGAGCAACATAAGCATGTAAAAAGTTCCTGAGGTTGCAGAAAGCGCAGAAGTGCAACAACTGTAAGGGCTCTTACTCACGAGCGGTTGTAGCTGCGCTCCCCTGCGTTCCATTTTTCTGCGTTCAGCCACAGGGGAGCGCAGGAATAGACGCATTACATTTTTTCCAATGGGGCTGTACTCACACAGGCGCGTGTAGGTGCCGAACGCAGGAAAAATGCAGCATGTTGTGACTCAACCTGCAGGGGAGCGCAGCTACAACCGCTCGTGAGTAAGAGCCCTAACTGTGCAACAATAATTACAGCATGATGAACAACTGTGATTAATGCCGTGACATCATCAACACTTGAAGTTTTATGTAGTTCCTGTAGAGTGAGCTAAACTACTACTCCCCAGAGCAAAGACTGCACGTTCCTTCCTGTGATTCTGTAAGTAGCCAATATGGAGTTGGGAAGTTACCATTTTCAATAAAGATACAAAAGGTACATAGGGTAGAGATGTTGATACATGTTTTGGCTCAAGCCCCCATTCAGTGCTTGGCATTCCCCACCACCACCTCCATAACATTGTTAAGGGAGTGTTACAATCAATATATTAAAAAAAGAAAAAGGTAAGTTACAACATTCAAAATTGCTGTATAACGTAGGCACAGCCAGGATCCCAAGCCTTCTCTGTTTCCATAATTTAATATTTATACTCTTCTTTCTGCTGTTTGCTTCCCTCTCTTCTCAATTTTCTGCTCATTTTCTCATATGGTTCTTCTTCTCTCCTCCCTGTGTGTGTTTATTGGTTTGTCTATTTCCCTTGACTTCTACAACTTTCTTTCTTTTCTTCCTCCTTATCCTCAACCTCATATACTGGCCTTTTTCTATCCCCTTTTAAATCACTTCATTACCCATTCTTTAGTTATATATATTTCCCCCGTTTTCCTTTTCAACTCCCTTTTATGCTTCTTCCCTTTGTCTCTTGGTGTTCCAACCTCTCCTTTGCCCCAATCTGCTTCTTTTTTTTTTTTTGTTTTTTTCCCCTCAATATTCTCCCTATTCGTTCTTCTCCATCAGTGGTTTAATGGACTCCCCTTTTGTTCCCATTGTTGTTTCTGCTCTGTCTGTTCCCCTGTCTTATACTTACTCTTGTGCACGCTTGGCAGTTTCCTTTTTTCTGCTTTCTTTTATTTTGGTTTTCCCTTTTGCTTAAATTTTTACTTCTCCTGAATACCTCTTTCTGTTGGAAACTGAATTAAGCAGTGATGAAGTGCTTGAATCTCCTGTTCGATTGGAGACTCTCTATTAACAGTGATTTGGGTATCATTTAAGACTATAAGCCAACATAACATATAGAGACTAAGGTTGGAAGCAGAATGAAACCCACCTTAGAAAAAACAAACACCCATTTTTATTCTCTATCTGCTGTCCCCCTCCCACCTTTCCCCTTCAATAATACACCAACTGTGCTTAGCATCAGGGGACTCCATATTGTTTCCCCTTCTCCTGTACTATAGAGACACCATTCAATAGGCCTAGGGTATTTCATCTTTACTTTGGGTCATCTTTAAAGGGGGTCTTACACCCAAAATTAGTTTTTTACATAATGAAAGAAAAATCTAATTCTAAGCAGCTTTTCAATATACATCAATTCCGCATTTGTGTGTGTTTTTAAACAACACAATATTGTTTATTCCTTTCTGTTTCCCGGTTCTGACTCTGAATGTAACAGATATCCGCAGACTTGTAAATTGTTTCAGGAGTCAAACGGTAGAGATATAAAGAGAGAGACTTTGTTTTAATAGCAATAACATTCACAAACAACACTGAAACCACTGCAATTGTGTAATTTTTGTATATTGGAAAGCGGATTAGAATCATACTTTCTTTCTGACTATGAAGATTTTCATTAATCCAGGTCATCGTATATAGGTAAATCTAAAAAAACTAGACTTGCGGAGTAATCAATGGAGACGTTTCACTACTCTACTACTGAAGAAGCTGCTCGGCTGAGTAGTGAAACGTCTTCATTTATTACTCAGCAAGTCCAGTTGTTTTTAGATTTACCTATACTAGATATACTTTCTTTGATTGTGCAAAAATTGTTGTTGGATGGAGGACCTTGTTAAGTAGTAGTTATTTGAGAGAAGGGCTGCATTTATTTCTTCAACCTCCACATACAGTATATGTAAATATGTTCCTCTGAGAACTGGTGCCCAGTGAGGGTTTCTTACAGGCAGACTCTTGAGCAAAGACAGATTTGCAGGTCCAGCTTGTATTTGAGTTGTCAATAATGCAGGACAGCCTGTAGGAAGGTGGAATAGCAGCACATACTCTGAGTTAACAGTGATGGCAGGTAGAGAAACTTTCAACTGGAATCATGGCAAGTGCTACATACCATAAGCTGAAGTAAAAGCTTTGGTGTGAGCGTATATTTTTGATACAGTGACGTTGAACAAAAACACTTTATAATAAAAGCTAATAATTTCCAATACAAAAACCTACCATTTCCTGATCCTCACTATTTATATTTGTACAAATGATGGGACATTGGGTAAAAAAATATCTTTAACGAGAATATTTTAAAATCTGTTTTTGTCTAGTCTGTCTGTCTCTTTCAGAATTAAGAGGTAGCAGAAGGAACCATTTCTCTTCATTCTGCTCCTGTTCATTGTTGAGCTCTCAGAGAAAGATGGAACATGGTTAAAGATTTAAAGTCGTGTCTTGCTCACTCACATCAACACAATATAAAAGATCAAAGCATGGTTTTGACAAGAGGTTGATTGGTTTACGAGGTATACACAGGCACTGTACAAAGAAGATTCCCAGTTGCAGCCCTGCTTTTGAATGAAAACACCCTCCTCTTTGCTATTGTCCCTTTAACCTAAGAAGGACCACTGCAAGGGATTTTGTGAACACAGCATTTAGAAAACAGCACCAAAGTGAATGTTTTGCTCTATAGAAATATGTGTGCAAAATGTCTATAGAGATTCTTATATTCTGAAAGCATTTTATCACTGAAGAAACAATTATGCCAGTCAATGAAAGTCAACAAGCCTAATGTACACTAAGACAAGTGTGTTTGTGCTTAATATTGCATTTCTACCTAACTAAGACGTATAAATAAGAGGAAAAACATAAAAAATGTCCATAGTAGAATTTTAGCAGATATAGGGATTATACTAAGGGCTTCAGTGTTCCTGTTTTAGCACAAATCTTTTTGACTTTGGAAATCATTTTTCACAAGGTGATTCTAGATTGTGCACAACGCATTTCTTCATCTTTCACTAAGGACCACATGATCCACATCTCTGTAGGGTTTAGCTTGTGAACGACCATCAGCCATTTGTATAAACATGGATCAAAAGGATTGCCTGGTCTTTGAATTCCAAAGGTTTTGAACCCAGCATGAAATTGTGGTTTTACATTCATTTTTTTGAGGCACATTCCCACAAACACATCATCAATGGGGAAAAGGTCAGTGGTTTCAGCAGAAGCCAGGAGGCCTTTAGTCGTCTTTCTAGACATGACATAGCCCCCGCCTCCAGCATACAATGGATAGTGAGGCGCACTATACATAGAATGGGGGATGAAATATTTTACTTTTGTGTTCCTAATGGGAACAGCATTGGTAATTACATCACCAACAAAGAGATCTTTATCTGGGTTCAGACCTTCAAGAAACTCAACAATGTTGTAGGTGTTAATAAAAACGTCATCATCTCCATTCAGCACGAACTTGGCATGCGAGCATTCTTTGTTGATCCACCTTAGTAAATGAATTTCCTTTAATGTTAGGTTGAAAAAGTTGTCCACAAAATCCCACTGGATTATGTCTTTAAATTCTGTACTTTCATAAGACAACAATTGATGGAGTGATTTAGCAGGTAAAGTGGCCTCTTTCTTGCCAAGCAGGAAGAGCAGTTTGATCTTCTTGCTCTGAATGTCCTGCTGCTTCCCCCACGTATTTCTAATTGCAATCCGACGCTCTATGTTGATAGGCAAAGACTTGATGGCCAATAATAAAAAAGTGTCCTTCTCACATTTACTTGGCTTCAGTAGAGTTGAAAAGTTCCTGCAATGCTTATACATAAGGAATAGACGGTGAGGCTCAGGAAGAGATGCTGAAGCACTGAGGTTTAATGGTTTTGGGCGACACCTGGTGAATGTTTTTGGAGCAGCATTCCAGAAAGCGAGTTCTTCCTTTGGGGTATCCTCCTTCTTAGGTGTCACAGAATTTATAGTTGACTTGGTCTCTTTGTGCATGTACATAAGAAGTCCAAACAATAATAAGGAAAGGACATACAGCAAGACAATTTTTATCCGTGGAAACATCTCAAGGGCTTTCAAGCTGTTTGATGCTTCTGTAACAGTAAAATAAAACATTATTTACATTACCTCTTCTAACATTTACATACTTTGCAATGATCTCGAGCACAAAATCCTCCAGCAAATTGTAGACTAGGTCAGGTCTCACATAGCCCCTGTCATTAAAGCCTCTCCTAAACCATTCTTTTCTCTGTTCCACAGAAGTGTGCTGTTGGGGTCGCTGGTTATAAGCGAGGATTACAAAGTTTTAAACCAGACATTGAAGGGGTGGTTCACTATTAAATTAACTTTTAGTATGTTACAGAATAGCCAATTCAAAGCAACTTTTCAGTAGGTTGTCACTATTTATTTGTTATAGTATTTGAATTATTTCCCTTCTTCTGACTCTGTCCTGCTTTCAAATGGTGGTTTATTGCCAGTGGCAGTAAATCAAATATAAGAGCTCATTTTTAATGTAACAATAAAAGCAACCTTCCATCTCAAAGATCTGCTTCCCTAGGTCTGCTCCACCTTGATGCAACGATGTACAACACACGTAATTCCTGCTATCCAATAGCTAGAAGTACCACAGCAGAACAAATGACTCTGGAAATGTGCAATGAAGAATCATACAGCTGGATGTAGGGGAGGACAGAAACATCTCACACTGGCTCCTTCAATTTTAAAAGTATAATTGGCATAAACACAGATTCCACACTAGTACAGCGTATCCACTAAAATGTATCAACTGGGAAGGTCCATTCTGTGGACCCCACATTTAACTGTTACATGTTATGCTGATTTAGATATCATTTCCCTAAGCACCCTACTAGATCCACAGTCTGCTGGCTGCTTTCCCTTCCTTACAGTAGAGCTGCCAGCACTCAGCACTTTGCATTGTGGGATGATCCCCAACTCCCATGGGAATGGCAATCAGCATCCCATTGACAGGCTGTCAGATAGGGATTGAGGTTGAAGCTTAATGGAGGGATCTGATTATTTTATTATACAATGAGAAGTCTACAGCAATCAAAAAAGGCTTATATGCTATTAATGTTAAAGCAGAATTAAAGCTCAATAAATAATTAGGCTCCAAATATCACACCAGTTTTAGGAGAAGACAAGTGCTTCTGAATATTCCCCCCCCACTAAATTCCAATCTAATTTCCACAGCACATACTCTGGGCTGCTGTCATTACCTGAGCTTAGGGGCTAGATCACAATGTAGAGCCTGTATACAATTTAAAATTCACAATATATAGTTAATGATTCAGATTCACTTACACCGCATCTTAAAAACGAGTGCATTCTGCATCAAAAGGTAAAAAGAACATAACTTTAGCTTCTTAACACTAGTCCAAGCATACTGAGCATGTGCAGTGTCATTGGCATGAAGATCAGATCAGAAGATGGGCAGCTGCTGTGGACTAATTTGAAGGCCTGGCTCATTGCTGTTATATGGCTGCTGAACCACTGGGCTGATACAGGAAATTGATAATAACGTACAGCATTTATCGTAGGCTTTAGTTGACCTTTTAATAAAGCGTTGTAACATTCCACCATTTGTGAAGTTGAAGTTCACTTTACACCACAAAATGAAAGTGTTTAAACTCATTAAAACATAATGTCCTGTTGCCCTACACTGTAAAACTGGCGTGTTTGATTCAGAAATACTATTATAGCTATATAGTAGTATATAAAAAGGCTGAGTGCAGCTGTGGGGGCAGCAATTCAAAGGAGAAAAATTCAGTAGAATAGAATAGTGTTCTACAGGGTTTATCTGTTATCTGCTATTTAACGAGCCATTTAGCCCGATTTCAATTGCCTCCATGGCTACACAGCAGTGTATTTATATAAACTATAGTAGTGTTTCTGAAGCACCAGTGCAGGGCAACACTGCATTACATTGTCATTACTTTAAAACACTCTTTTTCTGGTGTTACTGTTTCTTTACGTCTTGATGCAAATATATACAATAATTAAAAAAATATTTCTCCTTTTCTATATTCTAAAGGCTTATAAACAGAGAAATTATGCAGAAATCCCCCCCCCCCTTTGTTATTCATTCTTTAAAGAAACCTTTCTGAGAAAAAAAAGAGCATCTATTTGAGGAAGCCAGTGGCTAAAAGACTGCAGCCATGAGGGAGTTTTCGGTTGCTTCCCTACAGTGAGCTTTTCAGTAATACATCAGAAACCCCCTCACCCCCCATTCTCATTTCACAGCACTGGGCTCTGAATAGTCAACTCAGTGCAGTGGGACAGTTGCTGTAGAACAGACCCCTGGAGCCTTTTTGATGGTGAGGCAAATTACAGGGTGATGCTTTGCTAAAGCATTTGATACACTGCCACTGGTTAAATTAAGGAATGTTGGCCTGGAACATAGTATTTGTACCTGGATAGAGAACTGGCTAAAAGATAGACTACAAAGAGTGGTGGTAAATGGAACATTTTCTAATTGGACCAGTGTTGTTAGTGGAGTACCACAGGGCTCTGTACTAGGTCCCTTGCTCTTCAACTTATTTATTAATGACCTGGAGGTGGGCATTGAAATTACTGTTTTTATTTTTACAGATGATACTAAATTGCAGTGTCTGACTGGGACACCAGGGGCCCACCCAAAAACCTTAGACCAGGGGCCCACCATAAAACCTTAGACCAGGGGCCACTCTCAGTACTAATATTATTCATCTCCTCAATCAACCTCTATTCTCCTAATTTGTTTCTTTATATATTATATATCTATTATTCCATCTATTTAGCCTCTTTGTTCTCATATAATAGGGAATGGCCATGAAATAGGCCAAAAGTTTAGCAGCATGAGGGCCCACTGACACTTTGGCCCACCGAGAGTTTTCCTGGTATCCTGGTGGGCCAGTCCGACACTGCTAAATTGTGCAGAACTATAGGTTCCAGGCAGGATTCTGCCACTTTGCAGAGTGATTTGTCTAAACTGGAAAACTGGGCAGCAAACTGGAAAATGAGGTTCAATGTTGATAAATGCAAAGGGTTTTAGGGTTGATAAATGCAAATGCTATTGCAAGGTATACACTAAATGGCAGTGTGTTGGGAGTTTCCTTAAATGAGAAGGATCTAGGGGTCTTTGTAGATAACACATTGTCTAATTCTGGGCAGTGTCATTCTGTGGCTACTAAACAGTTTAATGTAGCCAATCACAATGAAACCAAAAAAGAGTAGAGGCTGACGAATCCTTGGACTGTGATGCCCGCTGCCAATAATAATAATAATAATAATAATAATAATGTGATGCCCGCTGCCTCTGAGCTGAAACTGTTGCAACAGATAGAAGCAGAAGCCAAAACATCCTGTCAGCAATAGCTACAGATCTCTCTCCTGTCAGCAAAGAATGATGGGTAAAAAAAAAAGTATTATGGGATATTTCCTGCAACTTGAGGATTTTCTGGCGAAATCATACTTTTACGCCACTGCATAGGTGGCAGTAAAGTTTTGTGAATATTCTTGCGTAAATTTTGTCTTTTGCACATTTCGCTGTTTGGTAAACCAGGCGTTCATGTGTACGTAGCGTTATTTTCAGCAAATGCGAAAACGTATTTTTGCGCAGGAAAATCCGCAAATTTATAATTACCCCAGGTTAGTAAACTGGCGAAAACATATTTGGCAACAAATTTGTCTATATTTTGTGCGCATATTTCTACCGCAATTTAGTAAACGGACCCCATAATATCAAAGGATATTGTGATACTAAGCTCTATAGTTAGTATAGGTATGGGTATATAGAATTTATGTGAAAGTAGGGAGGGGTGTGTGTATGGATGCTGGGTTTTCATTTGGAGGGGTTGAACTTGATGGACTTTGTCTTTTTTCAACCCAATTTAACTATGTAACTATGTAACTATAAGTGGTAGAAGGGAGAACTCCCCATGCAGCCATTTTTTATTTTTTCCAGGGACAAAATAAATAAAATAGGATCCCCCAACACACACACCAAGACACTGCAGATTATAGGAGTCTATGGGGCGAATTTATCAAAATATTAAGATTTAAGTTCAGCACAGAAAAACCCACCCACTTTCTATTCATTCCGTCTATTTATGAAACGGTGAGTTGTAACTTTCACCCGCTGATAAATATGCGTCTAAAAACACAATGGGAGTGAATAGAAAATGGAAAGTGAGTTTTTCTGTGGTGAACTCGCTGGCAGGTATAAAGTGCCAAATAAATGCAGTAACACGTGCATCAATCAACACTCGCCTGGACTAACACCGTCCAGTATAGAAAAGAATGGGCACAATTACAAATGAACATTCCTGCACGCGTCTATAATGATTCAGTTAGAACCCATAACCCAGTGGATACCGGCGGCACGATCTTTCCAACAAAAGCAGCGTGTGTAAATTGACTTTTGAATGAGTTCCGTTACAATAAAGAGCACAAACCTGCTTTCTAGCGCCTTTGCCTCATCGCCTCCTCTTAGTATCACAGCGCAGATGCCTCGCAGCAATTAGGTCCTTCAGCGGACGCCGTAACTGTGGAAAGGTGGGGGGGGAGCGGAGAGGGCCCGCAAAGGACGTCCGTTATCAGATTTACACCATTTCCAAAGTAGCGCTGCAATTTCTATTTTATTTTAAAAGGTGCAGTCCGGAGCGACGCATAGATTCTGATGAGAGGAAGGAAAGCGCCTAAACAGTTCTTCTGTCACCGGCCGGCCCCCCTCAGTAGCTGTCCATTAGCTTCTGCAGGAGCAGAGCGGAACGGGCCCACCCACAGTTGCACGCACCAATCAGCTTGCGCCCTGAAGATGGCATAATGAGAAGCTTTGCCTAATGTGTTACCTGTCTATTGCTCCCCTCTCATCGCTTCTCCATAAACCAACCGCCCATTGCTTCCCTGTCCTGCTGCCCGGCTTCAACTCATTTGTAATTGCTTTATTTCTTTAGCTGGAATGGGAGCCTTGGGTTTCCTCTCCAAAATGTATCTAGGGCAATGTATGTAAGGACACACCTGGAGATTCAGGGAGATTTAGTCGCCTGCAACTAATCGGCTCTTCTTTGGGACGACTAATCTCCCCGAACTGCATCCCGTGTCTTGCGCCGGCTTTAATGAAAAAACACCTGCACCAATGCAGTCGCAGCGCTTTGATTTCCGAAGTCACCCAAAGTTTACTCGTGAGGAAACTACGGAAATAACACTTGTTTATAAATCCATTATCGTTTTTTAAAATAAACTTTGTTCACCTTAGAGATAACTTTTAATACGATGTAGAGAGTGATATTCTGAGACGCGTTTTTAATTGGTTTTTATTATTTAAGGTTTTTGAGTTATTTAGCTTTTTATTTAGCAGCTGTTAAATTTGCATTTTAAGCAATCTGGTAACTAGAGTCCAAATTCCCCTAGCAACCATGCATTGATTGGAATAAGAGACTGGAATATGAATAGTGGGGAGGGGGCTGAATAGAAAGATGGGTAATAAAAAGAAGCAGTAACAATACATTTGTAGCCTTACAAATATGCTTTATTGAAGGGGTCAGCAATGAAAACCAATTGAAAAGTTGCTTGGAATTGGCCATTCTATAACATACAAAAATATAACTTAAAGGTGAACCACCCCTTTAATAGGTATGCACCAATACCCTACTGAAAAAGTATTGTTTCAACTTCACACAAAGAAGGAGTTGTTAATTGTACTTCAACCATCCCTGGTGGTCATCTGTGGCTTGTGAGAGGAAATATTTGAATTGTTTTTAAATGTATTATACAGTAAGCAGTAGCAGATTCAAGTTATCTTTATAACAGAGCATTATGTCATATTCACACAGATTCTGACACCCATTATACATACAGATACCCATTAAAAGCAGCATTCGTGCCCTGCTTTATGGCTGAGATTCTAGCAATATTTATATAGTATTTATCTTGCTGTTTTGTTAAATAATAGTTGCCAGAATAGCAGGAGAACAGGCAGGCATACCGGACCTTTATTGTATTTAGAAATTACTTCTCACACAGAATAATTACATGTTTTGTGCCTAAACATAGGCACTTAAGCATAGGCTATAGGCTATTCATGTCAAAGCAGTATACTGTAAATAGACTGACCAATGAGAAAACAGTGAAAGAATCATCAAAATAGAAAACACTGGAAGAGTGCAGGCTGAAATAGCACTCAAATGACCTTGTGCATCTGTTAAGTAGAGGGAAGCCTGATATATTTATTTTTTGTTGGGGGCCCAGTGGCTTTAGGTTTTACCCTCTCGAGAAAAAGACCATAAGCTGGCATTACACTGAAGACTGCTGGCAATTCATACTGCAACCAGTAAGGCAGACATTATCACTGACTATAATCAAAGTAAGAGTTAAAGAGATGAATGCTCCTCATCCAACAATTCAGGATTTACATGAATAGCAGACTGCCTATATTATTAAATATTAGAAATAGACAGTAGAACCCCCATTTTACATTTTTTAGGGGACCAGAAAAAAATGGTGTAAAATCCAGGAAAATGTAAAATCAGGCAAATATAGTATGCATAATATATACTGTAGATGGGAACAAAAAACAACACTGTAAAATGAGGGAAAACTTAAAATTAGGCGATGTAAAATTGATGTTTCACTGTATTTGTAGAGATATCCACAAATATTCAATCATTCAGTGCTCATAAATTGTTCTAAATTTGGGTCCTCTGCTAATTTTGTGAGGTTCAACTGATCCCATTCAAAGTAATGCCATAGTTTTATTTATCTGAAATAGGAGAACCCTCTCTACATACATATATGGCAATGTATTAAAAGGTGCAAACTTTCTACTAGTCTATTTACCCATAGCAAAAAAAAACAGCAGGTAGTATTTACTGGTCTCCTGTGTTAATAACAAACATCTGACCTGCAACAGGTAAGTGTATCTGAGCAAACATAGTGCCTTTTATTAGATACATGTGATTAGATAATGTGTTTATTGACTGTTGCCAAGGTGCTGACTCTCTTATAGAGCCCAGGTCAGTATTCTGTTACCTTTGGTTTGTTGTTAGCCCAATTAATGTGTCTGATTATATGTTATTGCGAAGACTGCCAGCAACTGATTTCAGCATTAAATCTCTACACACATTATTTCAACAAATACAGTACATTTATTCACATTATAGACAGCCAAGTAAATAATTTGCGGAAATCACACAAGGAAATACTGACTTGCTCTTGCATAAATATATCTATGCACAGTCACATACAGTCTCATAAGCAACTGACATCTTCCATGTTCAACGACATTAGTTCTACAAAAGCATGCAAAGTCCAAAACAAATGTTCCATCTAAGCTGTGCGCCTATGCTTGTGCACACAAATTTTTGATACTTCAAGAAACATTTGCTATATACAAGCTTTGTGTATAGTTTTACTTGATGGTGGCACAAATGCAAGAAAGTATTTTAGTTTCCCATTCACTTACTGGTCCATGTACACTGCTGCAAGGATACTCACAAAGTATGACAGCTGATGAGCCGGTTATGCAGCTGGGCAGCTTGCAGGATGACTTGATACAGCTTGTTGATTAGAGTTGCTAAACTGGTCACTATCTGCTATAGCTAACTTCAACAAGCCATTTGCTAAACTTGCAGAATACAGGACAGCAACTAGAGCATTTTGACACATGATCACAGGGATAGCTGCTACATGGAATTGGAAAATGTACAATTTATGCCACTTTTCCAAATAAATGATATGTTGCTTGTACACACATGCATACACACTTGCCCACAAATCTTTCAGTTTATCAAGAGCACAGCCTTTTCTGTTTTTCTATGATTAGAACAAAGGGACCCAAATTACATTGAAGCTTTTTCTTCATAGCTTTTGTCAATGACTATTTTCATGTGTAAAAGGCACTTTTACTGTATTCAGCCATTTCTTGGTGACCTACCACAAACCATGTGTATCCAGATATGTAGATTGAGAATTAGTGATATGCAGGTCAACATTGTCAGCCAGCAACCAACTGAACCCAGCACAGGCCAACGGTAACACCAAAAGATGAATGTTTTAAGAATGACAATATAATGTACTGTTGCCCTGTACTGGTAAAACTGGTCAGAAACTCTATTATAGTTTATATTAACAAGCTGCTGTGTAGCCATGGGGGAACAATCCAAGCACAGGACACACAGTAGATAACTGAAGAATCCCATTGTATACTTATATGTTATCTGCTGTGTTTTCTCCTTTTCCAGCTTAAATGGCTGCCTCCATGGCTACACAGCAGCTTTTTTTTATATAAACTATAGTAGTGTTTCTGAAGCAAACACACCAGTTTTACTATATGTTCATAACTTTAAAAGACTTTAATTTTTTGGTCTTACTGTTCCTTTAAGTTATTAGAGGCGTGGAGCCAGCAGGAGCAGGGAATTATGTTGAAAAGGGCTAGGAAGAGGATGTTCTTCAACCACCACTCATCTAAAATGTAAAAAACTCAGCCTGAATCCTGTAAATTTGCAGGTTTGAGGTCTGCCCACTCATCATTATTAACAATATCTGCTTTGTGAAATGTTATTACAATTTTTAGTGCCAACTATAAAATATGAAGCAGTCTATTACTTGTTTCCTAAAATAGGATTCCTAAAATCTGGAAGTAATTTACTATATATATATATATATATATATATATATATATATATATATATATATATATATATATATATATATATATATATATATATATATATATATATATATATAACCAATGTACAAGCAAGATCCACACTCGTTTTCGTTTTTGATACTGCACCCAGGCAACTGTAACCTGCTGTCGAGAGTGCCGGCTTTGGGATTGACTATATATATATATATATATATATATATATATATATATATATATATATATATATATATATATATATATATATATATATATATATATATATATATATATCCTCAGCTGACATAGTGCGGTGTAACTTCTTTAAACTCCCTTAACTCTTGCTATTTGTTAAAGGGGTGGTTCACATTTAAAGGGGAAACATTAACATTTTATCTAATGAAAGAAAATATAATTTTAGAATGCAATATACATTATTTGTACATTTTCAATGGTTATTTGTAATTGCTATTAAAAACAGTATATTTATGTCCCTTGCCATGCAGGGTTTTGACTAATGAATAGTAGACTCCAGCTCATCTCCAGCAAGGACTTGAATTCCCACAGTACCTCTTCAAAGGTCTGTTAGCTGGCTTCTGCTTCATTGTTGCAGTAGTCAAAACTAGCAGTGTGGTAGATGCCAAGGGCCAGACAGACAATGATCACAATAGCAATTCCAGTTGCTGTCTGGTTGTTTATATATTCTGCACTGGCTGTTCTGGCTTGTGAAACAATGTTACGGAAGTCAGCTGAATTACAATGTCAAAAAAGAAGAGCTTGGACAATTACATTGTATTTCTGAGTCCTCTGGATAATGTGTATCTAGATAATAGATCCCATACCCATATAAAGCTTGGGGATCTCTGTGGCTGCTAAAAATAATTTAAAGGAGTTGTTCACCTTCCAACACTTTTTTTAGCTTAGATTTTTTCAGATAGTTCACCAGAAATAAAGATTGTTATTCGATTACTTTCTATTTGCTATGGGGCAGATTTACATATGGTTGAATATCGAGGGTTAATTAATCCTCGATATTCGACTGGCGAAGGTAAATCCTTCGACTTCGAATATCGAAGTTGAAGGATTTTCCTGCAATTAGTTTGATCGAACGATCAAACGAAAAATTGTTTGATCGAACGATTAAATCCTTCGAATTGAACGATTCGAAGGATTTTAATAAATCGATCGAACGATTTTTCTATGACCAAAAAAACCTTAGAAAGCCTATGGGGACGGTAGGTTTTAGGTGGCGAAGTAGGGGGTCAAAGTTTTTTTTTTAAAGAGACAGTACTTTGACTATCGAATGGTCTAATAGTCGAACGATTTTTAGGTTGAATCGTTCGAATCGAAGTCGAAGGTCGAAGTAGCCAATTCGATGGTCAAAGTAGCCAAAAAAAAAAAATCGAAATTAAAAGTTTTTTTTATTCTATTCCTTCAATCGAGCAAAGTAAATGTGCCCCTATGTGTGACTGTTTTTCTAATATTGAAGTTTAAAGTTCCATTTTTGACCTTCATATGTCTTTCTGAAGCAACTCTGGGGGGAGCACCGACTCTGTACACTGTTTTAAATGACACATTAGTTGATACGTTTTAGGGCAATCACTATAGCACCTTGTGTCGTTGCCCTTACATTAGCTGATACATTTCTTGTCCCTGCTGAGCAAAATCCCTGGGTTGTTCACCTTCCAACACTTTTTTCAGTTCAATTGGTTTCAGATAGTTCACCACAAATAAAGACTTTTCCAATTATTTTCCATTCTTTATTTTTCATATATGTGTGTTAACGTTTAATGTCCATCTTTGGTGTTTTGCAACTCAGTAATTCAGGTTCAGATTCTGAACTGTTACAATTTTGCAACATTTAGTTGATACATTTCTCAGCAGCACCTCTGGAGTATTAGCAACTATTTTATCAATTCTAACAGCTGCCTGTAATGAAACCCAGAGATTCTGCTCAGCAGAGACAAAGATAAGAAATGTATCAACTAAATGTATCAATTTAAAACAGTTTACATGGCCGGCGACCCACCCTCCCAGAGCTGCTATAGAAGGTGAAAAATGAAAGTTTACACTTCAATTTTAGAAAAATGTTAACTGAAAAAAGTTTTGGAAGGTGAACAACCCCTTTAAAGGAGAAATCAACCCATTTGTAAAAAACCGACTTCCCCCTTCCTCCTTCCCTCAGGCTAACTGCCCCCCCTGGGGAAATACCCCATACTCCATACTTACCTCTTGGCGCAGATTCTGCCAGCGGAGTTCCACGCATCCATCTTCCGGCTCCTCGGTAAGCTGACTGGGAGATCGGTATTTCAGTGCATGCGCAGTTGGTGAAGTTTTCCGGTTTGCGAACAACTGCGCATGCGCTGAATTACACGGAAATTGATGATCCCCCAGTCAGCTTACTGAGGAGCCGGAAGATGGATGCGTGGAACTCCGCTGGCAGAATCTACCAACATAGTCTGCAGGGCTGTATAATAAATGGGTGCATGCATTAAACATACAGATTGCATACAAAAATATAACAGATAACCAATACAAGAGTTAAAAAGGGACCTGCACAATTAGACACATCTAAGTAACAACTAGCCCATAGAAAATGCACATAGAAAATGCACATAGAAAATGCACACAGAAAATGAAGAGTTTGGTGTAATGGAACAGCCAGGGGCAGGTCTAAACTGAGACCATAGAGGCATATTCATCAAGGGTCGAGTTTCGAATTGAAAAAACTTTGAAATTCCAATTCAAAAAGACCAACCAAAATTAAGTCGAAGTTTTTTTTATGGTTGGTTGAATAGGTCCATTTTCTAACCGAATAGGTCCGTATTTGGCTGAATTAGAATCGCACGAATCGAAGGAATAGCGCATTCGATCGAATTTGATTCAAAGTCTTTCTTTCCCAAAAAAAACCTTTGAATTTTCAAAGTCCACCAATTCACTCCAGGTAGGTTCTAGGAGGTCCCCCACAGGCTAAAACAGCAATTCGGCAGGTTTTAGATGACAAATGGTCGAAGTTGAATTTTTAAAGAGACAGCACATGATAAATTTTGATATTCGAATCGAATTTGGACTATTCTGTAGACGAAGTACACACAAAAAAGCTCAAAATTATATATATATTTTTTTTCATTCGAAAATTCACCTCGACCTTTGATAAATCTGCCCCTAAGTAGCCCTGGTATTTCAAGTACACAGAGGCCTGAACAATACCTCACTGAACTGATAAATATTGACTGCCTATGGCATCTTACTGCAGCCCCACTGGCAATGGGCAAAATGTACATATTGTCAGTCTGGGCCTGGCCAGGGGAATAACTATAGAGGAAGCAGACCCTGTGACTGCTGGGGGTGCCAGTAGGGCACTGAATGATGCTTATCAGAAATGTCCCACTCCAAAAATGAAGAGGCACCCTGAAATGATTTTGCTGGGGGTCCCATTATTTAGTTACACCATTGCAGCAGCATCACATCAATGCAAATGTCAGTAAAAAATGTGAACTTCCCCTAATGAGTTTCCTTCACATGTTTAAGCACAAAACTTTAGATAGCCCTTACACAGATTTATACTGCCACTTTTATACCATTAAGGGAGAAACAAAAAAATAATTTCTGTCTGTCCTTGTGTGATAATGGAGTATTTATTTAATTCCACCCCTCCCTAGAGTGAATTTCCTATTAACATGGATAGAAATGCTGGATTACCTCACCTGTCTTGCCCACGACTGAACGAAATATAACATGGGTCTTTAAACCCCATAACACGCCACTGACTGAATTCAGTTTAGATGCACACACCTTGCACCGCCTGGTAACTACAATAACATAATCCTTGGCCAATGGACTGATGGTACCACAGTTGGCAGAGCTCTGCGGCTCCGTGTGCCCGGCTCTTTCACAAACTGATTAATGAAACAAGGCTATACAGGTGACATGCGTTTCCTAGTAACTCTGCTGCTCCCAAAGCACAGGTACTATATAAATGAGTGGCCTCTTGCTTTTTGCCTCATATTGTTGGTTAATCATAAGATAAAGATATTTAAGCACTCTTGTTTTCTTGATATTTGCTTAGTGGTAATTATTAACCTGAAATGAAAAAGTAATCAAGCGGCAAAACATTGTTTGAATATAAATAATACATAAATGTAGTTTCATTTAAAGGAGAACTAAACCATAGAAATATACCATCATTTATATACCGAACTTAATACAACTCCCTAAAGATTCGATTTAACAACTGTATAGTAGAAATGATTCAGCCCTTCACAGCTGTGAGAGGAGCTCAACATCTTGGATTTTGTTAGGAGTGTCAGTGACACCACACATGCTTAGTGTGCTCTGGGCTGCTATTGAAAAGCCTGGCTTAGGGGTCGTCTCAAATCATCAAGCAGAAAATGAGGTTTGCCTGTCCTACAAGCTAATGATATAGGGGTGGCTGTTACATTTTGATGCTAATTGCACTGGTTTCAGAGGTACATGTACTAATAACCTGAGTTAATTACTAATCAGCTTTATATAATTGCATTTATATTCTACACAAAAAGTATATTGTGAGTCAGTCCCTAAGCTCAATAATTGATAGCAGAACAGAGCATGCGCAATGATTCAGCAGAAAACAAAGATGGGGAGCTACTAGGGCATCTTTGGAGATGGGCTGTGGTTGCCTTGGGCTAGAAAAGAAGCCCAAAACATATGTAAATATTTCTGTTTTACTCCTTTAGTTAGGCTTTATTTCTCCTTCAATGAAAGAGGACCTAACTACATGAGTAACTTCTCAAAAAGGAATCCATTTTGAACTATGAAACCATTTAGAGATTGTGAGTTGTCCTCTTTTAGAAGAGTTAAAGAGAGACCTGCACATACAAGGTAGGTTTGAACCAAGACTCAAAGTAGCCCTTGGTATTTCAAGTACACAGAACCCTAAACAATACCTTTAGAGAACTGATAAATATTGACTGCCTGTGGCATGTTACAGCAGCAATGGGCAAAATCTACAGATTGTCAGTCTGGGCCTGGCTAGGGGCATAACTATAGAGGTTACCTTGGCCTATAAAAGAAGCCCGAAACATATGTAAAATAATTCTGTCTTACTTCTTTAGTTAGGCTTTATTTCTCCTTTAATGATAGTGGACCTAGCTACCACATAGCAGTGTCTGGACTGGTTGCAGGGTTTACTGTATGGTGCCACGCTACATGTCATCCCTGGAGGTGGAACCAATGGCATAACTAGATAATACTGGGCACCCCAGCAAGTTATGGCCAAGAGAATGACCTATATTACCAATATATTAAAATTGTACATGAGTTCGGGCCTCGTGGGGCCCCTATACTTCCTGGGGCCCCCTGCAGTTGCAGGGTCTGCTTCCTCTGTAATTACACCCCTGGGTGGAACATTACACTACTGATTCAGATACATGTTAAATGTGGTGGAAATAGAAAAGGGCAATGGGAATTGTCCTTGTTTGGGGCCTACTGGGAGATCTTGTGGTGGCAGGTTATCAGTGATACTATCTTTAAAGTTATACTGACAGTTAAAATTTGATTTTCAAAATATTAATTTACATGAAAAGTTACCTATAGGTCATGTTGATCATTCTTCGCTGATAGTTTTGCTTTTGTAAGTATTTGTTACTTGAAGTTCCTAAATGTGACTGTTTTATCAACCTGACTGTCCCTTCTCAACATGTCAGCTAGCGTTTCTAATGCTAAAAGACTACTGCTGCACAAATATGGCAGCCCTTTCATAGGGAAAAGGGGGTAAGAAAGGTAATGTAAAAGCATTAGGCAGATAATTTTATGGCAAAATTAAAAATAACATTCAAAGATAATGTTATGATTGATATTAAAAAAGATTTTTGTTTTAACTTAAAGTACTCCTCCTTGCAAGCCTGGACTGGGATTCAAAATGGGCCTGGCATTTCAAGTACTCAGAAGCCCAAACAGCCCCCACCAGCCTGCTAAATAGTGGCTGTCTATGGCATACAGCAGCCCCTCCATTATTTACCAGAATCCACAGATTATCAGTCCAGGCCTGCCCCCGTCAATTGTTCTGCAAGGCTGGTGTGGGGCTGAGGAAAGTTCGCTCTGCAGCTGGTAATTTTACAACAGACCAGGCTTGGCACCGTACCACTATAATAACACTTGATGCCAATGATATTGTTAGGAATGAACATAATATATTTAGAAAGGACATTATAATTAAATTATAATTATATTTCTTTTCAAGTTGTGTTTTTTGCCTCCTGCATTAATTTCAACCCCATCCCCCTCCCAGAAAGGTTGGGGGTTGCGTTTATTTCAGTGTGTGATTTTGTCCCTGACATTCACTGATACAGAGATTTATGCATGCTCCTAGCAACAACAATGATTGTATTAGAAGCAACAGGGAAGCACTAAAAAGGAGAAGGGTTTCTCTTGTGCAAGTCCTGCCTGCCTTGAATGTTAATAGAGGAAGGAGAATTAACCACTCAGCATCAGAGCGATGCTAAAATAATACTGCAGCCTCCAGTAATGTTTTCCTGAATTGGTGTACATCCATATTGATATCAGGTCTGGACTGGGAGTAAAAATATGCCAAGGCAGTCCAGTACAGTACAATCATATCTATCTATCTATCTATCTATCTATCTATCTATCTATCTATCTATCAATCATCTACCTATCGATTTTGATGCTGTCACACATTGCTGATCCATTCTGCTTCATGTATATACCATTTTGATCCTGCACCTAAAGTTACGAAAGGGAGGTGATGGGTTATATAGATGAAAATCTGGCTTTGCCTAGGGTTAAGTCTCCAGAGGTGTGTCTCCTAGGAGTAGTGGAGGACCTCCTCCCTCAGGCTGACTCCAGGAATCTGATGAGGGCGGTCTTGTTTTATGCAAAGAAACTAATTGCCATTAAGTGGATGAGTTCTGAATCACCGAAACTGCTAGACTGGGTTACACTAGTGAACAAAACTCTACCACTTATAAAACTAACATATGCAGCTCGAGGCTCTCCTACTAAATTCAATAATATTTGGGCCTCTTGGTTAGATGCTAACCCAACACTTGAGCTTCCAGAGGCACCTCCTGTCTAGATACTCTTGGTGGTCGTGCACAGACCATTTCTCAGGATTTGACCTGTATTGCTACCTTCTCCTTTCCTTGTACTGTACAAGCATTGTGATTGCTCTGTCAGTAAATAATGCTGTGAGGTTTATTCTGAATTGTACATGGACTAAGACTGTCTTGTTTGTGTGTCGTTAAAAACAAAAAAAAATAAAAACCTTTTTAAAAAAAAAAAGTTATGAAAGGATTGCGTGCTGGTACCCTGGGACTATAAACATAAAACAGATTACTTCTTCATAACTGTGTTTTTTTTACACACAATGCAGAAGTTCCCCCTTGAATTCCAGTGTAATTGCAGCTGTACAGTCAGTTTCACCTGCAACAATTGCATCTGTTTTGCCACATTGGATGCAAATCAGGTGCAATTTCGGTCTTATTTTCTCAGAGAATGGAGTTGCATCCATTTTGCTGGGCACATCTGCCACACTTATTGACGCAACCCACTGTGGGAACCCTGGTGATGCCACCTCTCTAGGGTGGTGTCAATAGGTGCAGTTGCAAACCATTCATCAGAAGAAGCAGGGTGGGCACATGAGCTTGTTTGTAGGTTTGATGTACCTCAATGCATTGGGCCAGAATGCACTCTGTGGTGCATCCATATAAGAGCACATACTTGTGGGTGAATACATAAATGACCCCTATGAATCTTTTGGCACAATGCTGCTGCATCTATTGATGGAACTTCTGTGGGAACCCTGGAATTACCACCATATTCAGTGTGGGCTTAGCTCCAGGGTTGTCGAACGTCAATAGGTGCACTTGCGCACAATTCATTTATTTACTTAAGTGTGCAAAGTGCAATTTTGGCTGTAATTGCTATGTTGTTTATTCAAAATTCAGTTTTCCCCCGACAATACCACTCATGTCATGCAATGCATCAGATGGCATCAGTTCCAGTGCCCAGCATCAAAATGATGTCTGCACACAATTCTTAAGGCACAGGTGCACCGTGTCTATTGCTGTGGCAACCCTGGAGCTTCTGGCACTTTCAGTGGTTAATAGATGTACTTGTGCACAATTTGTAACAGGAGGTGGGACGAAGGCAGTGGCACTTCGCAAAATTGATAGATACGAATGAACTGGTTGAATCCAAATGCAGTAAATGACCCCTAATGGTGTTTAGCATAACTTTATCAAAGTGCAAAGAGTTTGTTTTGATGCAAGTACTTTTAAAGGGGTTGTTCACCTTCATACACTTTTTTTCCAGTTCAGTTGTTTTCAGATCATGACTTTCACCAGAACTGGACTTTTTTTTATCGCTTTACATTTGTTACCGTTTTTTCAAAATAGAAGTGTAATGTTCCTGTCTCTGGTGTTTCAGTTTGCCAGCTCAATAATTCAGGTGCAGATTCTGATCTGTTACAATTTGTAACATTAATTGATACATTTCTCAGCAGCATTTGTGGAATATTAGCAACTATTGTATCAATTCTAACAGCTGCCTTTAATGAAACTCAGCAGGGACAAAGATAAGAAGTGTATCAATGTAAAATGTATCAACTAATGTATCAATTTAGAACAGTTTACAGAGTCAATGACCTCCTTTCCAGAGTTGCTTTGGAAAGACATAAAAAGATGAAAAAAGAAAGTTCAAACTTCAATATGAGAAAAATGATAATAGAAAGTAATTGAAAAAAGTCTTTATTTCTGGTTAACTATCTGAAAACAACCAGTTTTTGTTCCATGAACAGATCACTTTTAAGCTGTGAAAACTGACAAGAGCTAAGCAATGTTAGCAAAATTAACAGTACACCAATAAAAATACTACTACTTACTATCACCCATATATATTATATAGTGAATAAAGTACACCCTCTTGTAAATTATAAGGCTATTATAAGTTACCGAGGAGTTTCATGACCATATAAAAACACGAGGCCAAAGGCCGAGTGTTTTTATACAGGTCATGGAACTCCGAGGTAACTTCTAATATCCTCATATTTTCAACAGGGGGTACTTTATTTATTATAATACACAAATTTCAGTGAGTCATGTGACAGAAATGACATCAGAACTCACCGTTTATAACCGATGACATCAGAACTCACCGTTTATAAGGATATAATTTACAGGATATTTATGGCTTTTGTGTATTATATATATATATATATCATGTGCGTGGGCAGTTTGATGCTCAGTGGAATGTCCATTGTATTTATTACCATATAATACACAAAAGCCATGAATATCCTGTAAATTATATCCTTATAAACGGTGAGTTCTGATGTCATCAGTTATAAACGGTGAGTTCTGATGTCATTTCTGTCACATGACTCACCGAAACTTGTGTATTATAATAAATAAAGTACCCTCAGTTGTAAAATATGAGGATATTAGAAGTTACCTCGGAGTTTCCTGACCTGTATAAAAACACTCGGCCTACGGCCTCGTGTTTTTATATGGTCATGAAACTCCTCGGTAACTTATAATATCCTTATATTTTACAAAAGGGGGTACTTTATTCACTATATATGTTTCACTATAAGATCCCAAAAATACTCCTGTAGAGAGGTAGTGCTTATTTTCAGTTCAATCTGACATCAGTTAACAGCAGACATTGGACTAACACATTGAGGCAAGATGTAATGGTTATAATGACACAATTATTAGTAATGATCATTTTTAACTGCAACAAAAAAATTGATATAGAAAGCAAAATGAGTAACCAGAAATTAGTTAATGTTTATATTAAGGTTTATGCATAAACACTTCAGATTTCCCAAGTCCCAGCTCGGCTTCTGATGTTGAATTCAAACGAATGATTTGGATTTCTAAAGTAAGTGGTACTGGCTCAGGAAGCACCTGCTGCTCCTCACCGGGACTGATTTCAGAAGGCATTTTGTTTTTGGATTTCCCTGAAACAAGTGCAATAAAATACAATTTTAAAGGGATGAACAGATAATAACAAACAGGGACCTGACGAAGGGAGGTGTAAAATGTTGTTCTGCATTTTGGTGGTAAATGTAGCTCAATAAAAGAATTATTGCACCGCAAAGAAATAGTAGAGTGCTATGTCCTTTTGTGGAAGTGTTTTGCTATATGATGATATGGCTGTGCGTCTAGGAATAGCACCACTGTGCAAACCAGCACCGGAGAAGTGTGAGTAGTGTTCCTTCCTAAATATAATTGCGAATGCTATAGAGCAGTGCTGTCCAACTTCTGTGGTACCGAGGGCCAAAATTTTACTGGCCTATGTGGTGGAGGGCCGATAATAGAAGTCAGTGTTGGCCACTCCCCCTTTTAAACCTCATCCACTGTAAACCCCACCCATGTTACCTCAAGAACTTTTAAAATCATATCCACATTAACGGTGGTAGCACACCAAAAACCAAATGGTTGGTGCTCACTGCAGGGAAATCCCTCATCACTCATATGTGAAAAATTGAAGTCATGTTAAAAACATACCCTTAAATCCATATGCCTCATCCTCCCCTGTGGATAATACAACAACTCCCCAACACATGATTAAACACCTTAGGCGTCCTTAATAACAATTTCCAAATGCTAACAAACCCCTAACAGGCTTACATTCCACAGGTAGCATATGGCAAGCAGAGAATGGCACACACAAGCAGCACTCGGCAAGCAGCGAATGGCACACACAAGCAGCACTGGGCAAGCAGAGAATGGCACACACAAGCAGCACTGGACAAGCAGAGAATGGCACACACAAGCAGCACTGGGCAAGCAGCGTATGGAACACACAAGCAGCACTGGGCAAGCAGAAAATGACACACACAAGCAGCACTGGGCAAGCAGAGAATGGCACACACAAGCAGCACTGGGCAAGCAGCGTATGGCACACACAAGCAGCACTGGGCAAGCAGAGAATGGCACACACAAGCAGCACTGGGCAAGCAGAAAATGGCACACACAAGCAGCACTGGGCAAGCAGAGAATGGCACACACAAGCAGCACTGGGCAAGCAGAAAATGGCACACACAAGCAGCACTGGGCAAGCAGAGAATGGCACACACAAGCAGCACTGGGCAAGCAGAAAATGGCACACACAAGCAGCACCAGGCAAGCAGAGAATGGCACACACAAGCAGCACTGGGGAAGCAGAGAATGGCACACACAAGCAGCACTGGGCAAGCAGAGAATGGCACACACAAGCAGCACTGGGCAAGCAGAGAATGGCACACACAAGCAGCACTGGGCAACCAGCGAATGGCACACACAAGCAGCACTGGGCAAGCAGAGAATGGCACACACAGGCAGCACTGGGCAAGCAGAGAATGGCACACACAAGCAGCACTGGGCAAGCAGAGAATGGCACACACAAGCAGCACTGGGCAAGCAGAAAATGGCACACACAAGCAGCACTGGGCAAGCAGAGAATGGCACACACAAGCAGCACTGGGCAATCAGAGAATGGCACACAAGCAGCACTAGGCAATCAGAGAATGGCACACAAGCAGCACTGGTGTGAAGAGTACAGGGCTTTAGCATATAAACAATAGAGGTGTCACAAGTGTGAGCAATACAGGGGGGATCACAGGTGTGAACAATACAGGGGATTACAGTCTGAATTTGAGGTTTAAACAATGCAGGGTCCAGTTAATATCTGTAGTGATACCTTTTAAAGCTTACATATGGTAAACAGACACAGCATGTGGAGGGCCACAGAAGGGGGGGGGGTCATTTGGACAGCCCTGCTATAGAGAACCCAACATCCGAGTGCTTGTATTTTATTAGAACTGAAGGTTCAGCACAAACAAATCTGTGGTACTTAAAGTTGGGAAAAATGCACAAAACTGGAGTAACTTTAAAACCATCCAATCAAAACTTTACTGGCAATTGGTTGCTATGCAGTTTTCTGAATTCTTTCCCTGATCCTTAAACATTTAACCAAAATATATATAAACAAGACTCTGGGGTCTGATGTAACACATGCATCTGTATTTTGGCCTGTATTCAGTAAGGAATTGCCCCAGTATGTACCATGCATGTATGTGAGCAAAAGGGGACACAACATACATAAAAATCAAGCTTAGAAGTATTCCAACACACAAGGGGTAGGGCAGGAATTTATAAAGAAGGAACACTGAATGTGATACCAGCCCAATATAGGAGAACTTCTTGCTCTTGCTCTCAAAGCATCATGGTTTCTGTAATTTCCCAGCAAGGAGATACTGTGAAAGTCGCAGTCAAATGACTTCCCAAGTCAGAACAACAAAATAAAGCATGCAATAACTGTTTCTGACAAGGTTTTAACAACTTGAGGCATTGTCAAACCCTCAGTTTCCTGCTTAATATCATGTTTCCTGCTAGTAATAAAGTATCTCATAATATGCACATCCAATTTCAGCTGCAATACAATCATTACTGTTAAAGTACTATGAACTGGCTTCATTTGTAAACTGTGCAAACTTTCCCACACATAAATATAAATAGCCACTTTTTCTGAACACGTTCTATCTGTGTTTACTTCTATTCTATTGATAACTTGGCATAAAGGTTCATTTTAACCGGTCTGGAACATTGAAACATTACAGGGCAGGGCTGGAAGAAGGGGCAGCAGTGCTACCTGCCTAAATCAAGACCATTTTGGAGGCCGCACTTACAAAATATGTTTATTACTGTTTATAGCAGTTTTAATGGCCAAATTAAGCATACTATTAATAGATCTGTGTCCTCTTTTATTGGGTAAGATTGTCTGTGTCTGCTACTAACTGCCAGACAGTGGACAATGAGTTGGTGGTGTGCAGAATGCCATCCTTGCCTGATGCTTCATATACAATCAAGCCAAAGTCTGTTTCCATTAACCAAACCTTGAAGGTGTGACTGGTGTAAATAGGAACACATCACACCTGAACAAGGTAAAAAACATTTGTGTGATACATAACCTTATTTATTATAGATCAACAAGTTGACAAGTTTAAACCTTATCAATGTGCTTTTTATAACCACACTTATTGTTTAACTATATAGCAGAGCTATGCAAGAGACTGGCATTCAGAGGTTAAATAGAGGTAACAGACGGAATATTATTGTCTGAAGTGTAGCAGGGCCCCCATGTAACATCAATGACAGATGTTCAATTGAGTCTTGAAGTTGCTATTTAGCAGTAACTGGAGGGCTACAGGTCACATATATATTTTTATTTGTAAATTATACTGTTTACACTGCAAATAGTTCACTTTACAATATAACATTTTATTCCTGAACCAGCAAGTGTATCTTTTTTAGTTGTAATATTGGTGTGTAGGCAGCCATCTCAGGTCATTTTGCCTGGTCATGTGCTTTCAGAAAGAGCCAGCACTTTAGGATGGAACTGCTTTATGGCAGGCTGTTGTTCTCCTACTCAATGTAACTGAATGTGTCACAGTGGGACCTGGTTTTTACTATTGAGTGCTGTTCTTATATCTACCAGGCAGCTGTTATCTTGTGTTCAGCGCCTGATTTAGTGGGTGGCCCAGCCGCGCGGTCCTAGAGCCCGTCCGCTTACACTGAAGCACTGCACTCCCCAGGAAGTGGCTGGGCGGCATGTCGCCCCTAATATTCTGCCACCCTAGGTCCGGGCCTTGCTACAAATCTGGGCCTGCTTGTTTTAGGGAGCTGCTATCTGGTTACTTTCCCATTGTTCTGCTAATGGGCTGCTGGGGGGGGGGGGAGAGGGGGGTAATATCAGTACAGCAGTAAAGAGTGACTGAAGTTTATCAGAGCACATCTCACATGACCAGGGGCAGCTGGGAAATTGACAAAATGTCTAGCCCCATTTCAGATTTCAGAATTAAATATAAAAATATCTTTGTGCTCTTTTGAGAAATGAATTTCAGTGCAGAAGTCTACTGGAGCAGCACTATTAACTGATGCATTTTGAAAAAAACATGTTTTCCCATGACAGTAACCCTTTAATGTAAATAATGAAAACATGCAACAATTGTTTTATATAATACAATATGTATTTAGTTTTACTTTCTTTTTCCCCCTCTGATGCTGGTGCTCAAATGCCCTCACTGTCATACACTAAAACTGGTCCTAATATGGATGAGGGCCATAGGTTTCAACAGTCAATTCTGTCTATATGCTATTACCATTTAGCCAAAAATTGCACACATTGTGATAAAAAGGATGTTAAAATGCATGGTTTGCCGACATTATGCCAACATTATTTCCTAATCACATGGATGAATAATGATACTTACCAGCAGAAGATGCTGAATTTTTGTGTGTATCCACACTTTCCCTCCCACTTTTCTTTCTATCTTTGCTTTTCTTACTATCCTGATAAAAAAAACAGGCACAGTACATTGTTGAATTAACATGGATATCTGGTCTGTTGCAGGTTAAATGTGTTACAGTGACTGCAGCCCCTCTTTAACAAGATGTTAAAACTGTTACTTTTCAAAATGCTTTTACTGACACTTCATACACAGAAAGGGTTGTGGGAGAGCAGTCCAAGTAAAATATAGGCAACAGCAAGAGTTATATATGGTACAGGTATGAGACCTGATATCCAGAATGCTCAGGACCTGGGATCTTCCCAATAATAGATCTTTCCATAATTTGGATCTTCTTCATACCTTAAAGGACCAATAGGCTGGTTTTGCCTCCAATAAGGATTAATTATATCTTAGTTTAGACCAAGTACAAGGTACTGTTTTATTATTACAGAGAAAAAGGAAATCATTTTTAAACATCTGGATTATTTCTATAAAATTGAGTCTATGGAGCTTTCTGGATAACAGGTTCCCAGATAATGGATTCCATCCCATACCTGTACAAGGGAAGTACATCAGATATAGCCATATGTTGGTTGGGTAGCACCGAAGGAGGGCCCCATACACTTTGGCTAAAGAACTTGAATCGTCAGCTTAAATCTCCCCGTGTATGTCCACCTTAACTAACTGCTATTTAAGAACTTTTTGGCTTCAGCCACTGATCAGGTTAAACCCTTCCCCCTTTAGACCTTTATGGGCTTTTCATGGTATTAACCTTTCTTCAATGGGGCAGCTCTAGTGTAAACAGTACTGCACTTACTCCAAACTTGCTGACATTGACATTTATGGCAATTTTTCACATCTACAGGAGTCATTGACAGTCCTAGAATTGGGGAGGTGGTGTTGCCTCTGGAAGTTGTGTATATTGTATCTCACCTGTTTTATTGTTTACCAGAAAATACTTCACTGATATGTATTTCAGAAAGAAGAGCTGACTTGTTACCTTCTCAATCAGAGTTGGTTGTTCCTCAGGATCAGTACAACACATTTTTAATTTACAAATGGTAGACATGGTCATTTCTCCCAAAACAAGGCTCTCTAAAGTCACATGGGCAACGCCAAGGGTCTTCAGGACAGGAGGATCCCTTTGCAGTTCATCTAAATGTTCTTTTTTGTTTTTGGTCTTTGCACCAGCTTTACTAGCCTGAAACAAATGAAATTTAATTGATGGAATCCATGAATCCCTGGAACTAGGTTTTATATGGCTAACAAAGGTGTACACAATAAATATGACAAATATAATATAATTGCCTTTTTCATCATTGGAATGTCCAGAAAAAATTGTGTTTAGTGGGAGCGCTTACCAGACGCTGGACTCAAACGTGCTGCACACCCAGCCGCCATCCCATGCGGTCAAATAGATTCCAAGGACAAGAAGAAAAAACAGCGGAGCCCCGTAGGAGTCCAGTAAAAGTATTAAAAAATGAAAATTTTATTTAATAAACATGTAAAAGCAGATTACAGCAGCAGTGAACCCTGGCTGCCCGCTTAACGCGTTTCGTGGCGTCCTGCCACTTCATCAGAAGCTGACGGCAGCCAACCTTCAACTCCTTTAAAAACCCTCATGTAGACACACCCACAAAAATGGTTTTTGGTTTTGGGTTAATGGTTTTTGTGGGTGTGTCTACATGAGGGTTTTTAAAGGAGTTGAAGGTTGGCTGCCGTCAGCATCTGATGAAGTGGCAGGACGCCACGAAACGTGTTAAGCGGGCAGCCAGGGTTCACTGCTGCTGTAATCTGCTTTTACATGTTTATTAAATAAAATTTTCATTTTTTAATACTTTTACTGGACTCCTACGGTGCTCCGCTGTTTTTTCTTCTTGTCCTTTTTCATCATTGGCTATGGGTCCATACTGCAAATGTCTGCCTCGGCAAGTAGCTGGATATTAGGAAGTGCTTGTGCAGAGCACAGTACTTTCTTTTGTCTTGTCAGAAACCCTGCACCCTCCAAGTGTAACTGGCCCATCGTGGATTGCTCACTCCCAAAAAATATACTTCAGGCACAGCAAGGTTTCTTAATATTTGGTGGACTGCATAAAGATCAAAATAAAGTACTGTGCTCTGCACAAGCATTTCCTTTTAAAAGCTAAAGCCAACAATCACTTCTCATAACTAATACTTCTTGATCTCTCCGCTGCATTTGACACTGTGGACCATCCTTTTCTTCTCCAGTCCCTCCATTCACTTGGCCTTTGTGATACAGCCCTGTCCTGGTTCTCTTCTTACCTCACTAATCGTTCTTCAGTGTCTCCTACAATGGAGTAGCATCTTCTCCCCTTCCTCTTTCTGTTGGGGTTCCTTAAGGCCCTGTCCTGGGCTCCTTATTATTCTCCCTTTATACTTCCTCCCTCGGCAAACTAATCAACTCATATGGTTTCCACTACCACCTCTAAGCTGATGACACTCAGATCTATCTCTCCTCTCCTGATCTCAACACAGAACCCCTAACTCGTGTCTTTTCCTGCCTGTCCGCTATCTCTACTTGGATGTCGCAATGCTACCTCAAATTAAACCTTTCTAAAACGGAAAAGGTTCGCTTTCCTCCAACTAACACCATTAACATCCCGGGAATTATCCATCATAGCTAACAATTCCACCATCACCCTATATCCCCAGACCCGGTGCCTTGGGGTTATCCTAGATTCTGCCCTGTCCTTCACTCCTCATATCCAGTCATTTATTAAATCATGTCACTTCCACCTAAGGAACATATCCAAAATACGATAATTTATCACGCAAGATGCTGCCAAAATTCTTATTCACTCTCGTCATATCAAGTCTAGACTACTGTAACTCTCTTTTAATTGGCCTTCCCCTCCAGAGACTGCCACCTCTCCAGTCCATAATGAACACTGCAGCGAGGCTCATAAACCTCAGCAAATGCTCCTCCTCTGCCATGCCACTCTGCCAATCCCTACATTGGCTTCTGCTACCTTTCAGAATAAAATTCAAATTAATGACCCTGACATTCAAAGCACTTCAAAACTCTCCCTTGCCCTACATATCTGATCTCATCTCTATATACTCACCCAACCGCTTGCTACACTCCTCTACTGACCTGCTACTCAACTCTTCTCTCATTACCTCCTCACATGCTTGCATTCAAGACTTTGCAAGGGCTGCAACCCTCCTCTGGAATTCTCTCCCACAGTCTGTCTGACTTTTTCCCAACCTTTCTGCTTTCAAAAGATCTCTTGAAATGCACTTCTTCAGAGAAGCTACCCTCACTCTGCTTAAAGGGGACCCGTCAGCCAAAAAAATATTCAAAATCCTTTTTTATCACATTAGTCAAGCAAAATGAACTTTAATTACACTATATAAATTATTTGAATCTTGCTTCCTTCAGTCTGGAATTTCAAAATTATAGCAAGCAGGCAGCAGACATTTTGTGCACACTGTTGTTAAGGCAAGCCTTGCATCATCTCAGAATCTTGTTTGTGCACCAGAATGGGGGACCCGATGTCCATCACCATGCCCTGGCTTGGTAAAGAGAATGGGGGAATATGGAGAGCAGCGACATCTAGAAAGTGCTGAATGGAAAGTGAAAGTAATTGTCTGCCCCGTCTCTATGCCCATGGCATAGAGGAGTGGCAGACAATATTTGATTGACAGCTGAGATTTTTAATTGAGTTTACAACAGCTATGAATGCTTTAATAAAAAATTGAAATTGGATTTCATGTTTAATTTTATTATACAGATTTTTGTGTCTGGGTGACATGTCCACTTTAACTACTAAATGCAATACCACATACAGTACTACATCTCTCACTCACTTAATTCTGATCCTGCCCACTCCCACACCTTGTGTCTTATTCCCTTCCCTTTAGATTGTAAGCTCCTATGCACAGGGCCTTCCTCACCTTTTGTACCAGTATTGGTTGTGATGTATGTAACTCCATATGTTCTATGTATGTAATTAATGTGATTTAGTTGTATAAACACATTTACTTTACAGCGCTGCGAAATATGCTGGCGCTATATAAATAAATGTTAATAATAAAATAATAATAATAATAGTCAGGTATCTATGGAGATTCTCATTCATCCAGGTCATGATAGTATATCATCTATAGTATCTAGTAGAGTTAAGTCAACAAGCAACTGGACTTTCTGGAGTTTTCTTGACCACTCATCCGACCAATATTAGGTAATTCTGAAACTTTAATTACACTATATAAATTATTTGAATCTTGCTTCCTTCAGTCTGGAATTTCAAAATTATAGCAAGCAGGCAGCAGACATTTTGTGCACACTGTTGTTAAGGCAAGCCTTGCATCATCTCAGAATCTTGTTTGTGCACCAGAATGGGGGACCCGATGTCCATCACCATGCCCTGGCTTGGTAAAGAGAATGGGGGAATATGGAGAGCAGCGACATCTAGAAAGTGCTGAATGGAAAGTGAAAGTAATTGTCTGCCCCGTCTCTATGCCCATGGCATAGAGGAGTGGCAGACAATATTTGATTGACAGCTGAGATTTTTAATTGAGTTTACAACAGCTATGAATGCTTTAATAAAAAATTGAAATTGGATTTCATGTTTAATTTTATTATACAGATTTTTGTGTCTGGGTGACATGTCCACTTTAACTACTAAATGCAATACCACATACAGTACTACATCTCTCACTCACTTAATTCTGATCCTGCCCACTCCCACACCTTGTGTCTTATTCCCTTCCCTTTAGATTGTAAGCTCCTATGCACAGGGCCTTCCTCACCTTTTGTACCAGTATTGGTTGTGATGTATGTAACTCCATATGTTCTATGTATGTAATTAATGTGATTTAGTTGTATAAACACATTTACTTTACAGCGCTGCGAAATATGCTGGCGCTATATAAATAAATGTTAATAATAAAATAATAATAATAATAGTCAGGTATCTATGGAGATTCTCATTCATCCAGGTCATGATAGTATATCATCTATAGTATCTAGTAGAGTTAAGTCAACAAGCAACTGGACTTTCTGGAGTTTTCTTGACCACTCATCCGACCAATATTAGGTAATTCTGAAATGTTGTTGTTCTTTTTAAATAATATTGTTTTCATTAAAACAATATGGCTGCTAAGCTTCTATGCTTGATCCACCTGTGCAAAGGTGGATCATGGATGTGGAAACCCACTCAAAACATTATGATGCACAGTTTATGAATTCTGACCCATATGTTAAGATTCCTTGAGAGTCACATAAGATGGAAATCATCTTCATGTTCTTGCATCAGTCCAATGGTAAAGGGCCTAAATATATATTTTTTTTGCAAGGACCCATATATCCCCACCAGTCATATTTTTTTTCCTTTAATTTTTTTTTACTTAATTAAATTATAGTTGACAATAACATTATAGGGAATTCTGATTTATTATCATCAGTTGGTACTGATCATAAATTAGTGTTGTGTTAAATGGTATCAAAGTTTTGGACTGCTCTGTGGTAAGGGAAGGGATTTTTTCAGTCACAGTGATCAGAAGCAATGGGGTTGGGCACAGGTGAGTTACAATTTGACAGAATCCTTATTTGTGTCATGAGAAAATAATGAAAGATGAAAGTTATGGACAAACCAACGCTAATAATGAAATATTTCATAACATTTAACTGTTTGGCATATTATACAATAATTATAGTCAGTATAATCTACTGTATATTGTAAATATTTCTGCACTCAATGCCAGGGTCCTGTTAACAAAACAAAGCAATTCAGAATGATACGAACGTTTAAGGTTATCTGAGATCATCTAGTGCTTATACAGTCACATGCACACTTGCCAAACTCACCTTGGAACTAGGTCTACCTTTGTCTTTCTCCTTCCCTCCTTTTTTGGCAGACTTGGGAACAGTAGTTTTATCGTGATCCAGGGGCCAGAATGAAGTCTGAAATGAACAGAATATTATGTCATATAAAGTCATGTCTACTTAACACTATTGAAACATTTTCATTTTTTACTGGGTATTTAGCTGGCCTCAAATTATTCTCTATCCAGATCATTCATTGTGTCTCCCCTCAGATGGATCATTCATTATGGTTCCTCTCAGTTGAAGAGCTTATTAAACAAAGAATCTAAAAGGGAAGGTCATATACAAAAAAGGTTTCCTATGGTAGCCTATTATAAAGCTCACATAACTGGGGAATATCTTCAACAACCATGAAAGAGCAATACAGATATTGTGAGATCATGCACATTAAGCTACAGATATCACACAATATACCTGTGTATACCTCACAAATTACTTCCAAAATACCACCAGTAACATAGTAAAGGTATAAAAGGGTATATATATATATTATATATAGTAAATTGCAGTAAGGAGTAAGGTGTATAGGAGCGGAGCTCACGGGCGCCATCTTCGGCACTTCAATAATCCTCGTAAAGTGAGTGACATATTGGCGCATGCGCAGTTGGAGCAGTTTTCCGGTTCGTTACTGTGCATGTGCCATAAGTGACGGATATTGCCGAATCGCCGGAAGAAGACCCAAAGATTACTGAAGATGGGGCTGTGAGCTCTGCTGCGCTCACTCTGCATTTGCAGTCAGTAATAATACCGGGGACACATTTCTGGGGTAACACTTAGCAGGGGGAGGCAGGGAGGGGGGCCAGCGGAAGGGGGCCAGTGGGGACTTATCACTGTGGGCGGTTTAGTTCTCTTTTAAATTGATTGTTCACCTTTCAAAACTTTTTTGAGTTCAGTTGGTTACAGACAGTTCACCAGAAATAAAAAACATTTTCTATGTGTGATTGCTTTTCTAATATTGAAATGTAAAGTTCCATTTTCAAATGGGAGGGAGGGTCGCCAACTCTTTACACTGTTCTAAATTGATACATTTAGTTGATACATTTCTTAATATTTGTCCCTGCTGAGCAAAATTCCTGAGTTTCATTAAAGGCAGCTGCTAGAATTGATACAAGACTTGCTAATACTCAAAAGGTACTGCTGAGAAATATATAAATTAAATGTTCCAAAATAATAACAGTTCATAATCTGCACCTGGATTACTATTTTACATTACACTTTTAAATTTCGATTTTGGAAAAACTGTAAAAAATAAAAAATGGAAAGCAATTGAAAAAAAAGTCTTTATTTCTGGTGAACAATCTGAAAACAACTGAACTGAAGAAAGTGTTTGGAAGGTGAACAACTCCTTTAAGATTTTAGAATGTTGTAGACCAGTGATCCCTAACCAGTGGCTCATGACCCTTTGGATGTTGCTCCCAGTTGCCTTAAAGCAGGTGCTTCAATTTGTATTCCTGGCTTGGAGGAAAGCTTTCGTTGTATAAAAAAACAGATATCCTGCCAAACAGAGTCTCCTATAGACTACCAGCCCACATAGGAGCTACAAATAGCCAATCACAGCCATTATTTGGCACCCCAGGACCTTTTTGCATGCTTACGTTGCTCTCCAACTTTTTTTTACATTTGAATGTGGCTCACGGGTTCAAAAGGTTGGGGACCCCTGTTGTAGACAGTGTCTTTCAAAAACAGTCTGGAGTTGGTCTTTAATTTATATTATTTGGAATTTAAACTGTTAGCTGTTGGTAAGTTCCCACTCACCCTAGAAATGAGTTAGAGGTGTTACACTGTGGACTGTTTGGTTGAATTGTAGAGGGTCTTCGTGGAAAGTAAAACTATTAATTACAATACAAATATAGCCCTAGAATTAATCTGCTTTTTGATTGTTGGTTATTGAGTAGGGTTGCCACCTATTCAGTTTTGACCCTGACAGACAGTTTTCAGAAGGGCTGCCTGGGTCAAAACCGATTGGCCAGTTTTCCAAATTCCGAAAGGATTTTCCTAGAATGACGCGATTGGGCCATTGCCAAGTGCCACATCATAGTCCTGCCCCATGGTGTCATCAAGCCACCCCATGATGTCATCACCCTGCCCCTGCAATGTCATCACCCCACCTCAGCAATATCATCACCCACCCTCATCTGGAAAGGGGGATGGGGAAAACTGGCAACCCTATTACTGAGCCCTGTAGTCAACAATTTGGATACCACTTAATTTTCTCCAAGGTAAATAAAAAACCTTTTATTAACTATAAGCACAGACAAGAACAGCAATATTTCAGACCACAGTCCTAACTTTAAAAATACTGTATTTCATGATGACTAAAATAGAAGACTGACCACAGAAATCAGTTAACACATTTCATGCTTACCCAAACCTAAGGGGCAGATCTATCAAAATGTGAGTTTAGAGCTTAATGAATAAAAACTCACCCACTTTCTATTCATTCCTATGGGATTTTTAGAACTATATTTATCAAATGGTGAGTTCCAAATTTTACTCATTGATAAATACAATTCTAAAAAATCCCATAGGAATGAATAGAAAGTGGGTGAGTCTTTTTTTTATTAAGCTCTAAACTCACATTTTTAAAAAATCTGCCCCTTAATCATTGGATTTTTATTGAGTTCAGTCAATGATCACCTGCAACCAGATTTTTGAATTTCATGCTAAAGAATGCCAAGCTTCATATAGTTTTAAAAACATAAAATAAAAAAGGAAGGCCAGTTGCACACTGTCAAACTGTTACAACTTACTAAAAGTTATGTGTAGGTGGTCAGCTACTTTAATTTGTTGTTGTAACAATGTAATGGTGCTATGTGGTTTACAATTTCCTTCTCCCGTTGCACTTATAGAGACCTATTTATCCTACTGTGTATTAAAAAAACAGAGACCGAATACACCACATATCACCAGGCATTGCCGTATAAAAAACAAAATATTAATCAAGTTGCTTATTGATTTTCAGCAATCACGTACCTCTGTGTTAGGCTCTGCTGTTAAAGTAAGCAGCCGCTTCTGGGCTATGGGAAAATACAACATTCATCTATCACAGTTCTACGTGTTTGTTTGTTTTTTCAGAGTGACTTCCATCAGAATGTATTTCACACCTGATTTTTTCCCATTGTCTTTAAACTGATTATCTAAAGTGGTGTAAAATGTGGCATTTGGGCAGCATAAAATAAAACACACTCCTTGATAAATTTGCTGCCTACACAGCTTTTTCTACCATTTCTTTCAGTGTTAATTGTTTTAAACAGAATAAAAAATAGCCCCCTAGTTTTTAGCAGTTTTTCAGATGCAGCTTCCTTTCAAGGTTTGCATTCCAAGAGAACCATTTCTATGTATGATGCTTAATGCTGCCATCTACTGGTTTTATTTCAGAACTTTGATTCTCTGAGAATCAACAAAGCCATGTAAACTGCAGAAGACTCATTTACAAATGCCAATGTAAGTACAGCAAGCTAAAATGTATGCTGCCCATATCGCTCTGGTCAATTGTTGTACACGCAATGACGCAATTCCAACCATGGATTTACTGCCACATTCAAGGTGGTGATCATGCTAGTGTTTTCCCTGCAGGTTGTGTTAGTAGACATAACTGACTTGTGGCAAGAGAATTGCTTACCTGATACCCCAGGCCAGTGCTTCTGTTTGCTAAAAACTGCACTGACTAGGGGTATTTCTGTAGTCACTAACTTTGGTTTCTTCCATCTTCTCTAGGCACAGGGCCGGAACTAGGGGTAGGCAGGGTAGGCGGCTGCCTAGGGCGCCATTAGTGAGGGGCGCACATTAAAAAGGATGTTTTGGGGTTTTTTTCCATTTTCTTTTCGTTTTTTTTTTTTTTAAGCGATTATTTAATTATTTGTTTTGACCGTTCACCGTTTTTATGGCACTCTGGCCTGTGGTAAAACCTCCCGACCCCTTCCAGCACTTCCGCCCACCCTCTCCCTCTTGTCGGCAACTTAGTACTGCTGGTGGTGCAGCGCCAGCGCGTCTTACACGTATGCACGTCAGCGACGTCACTGACGCCGACGCGGGAGAGAGCTGGTGGATGGGCGCATTGGTGTGGCTCAGTGCTCGCAGCCTTCCAGTCTGTTTGCAGGCACTGAAGATTGGATTCTGTTCTGTGAAGGTTCCTGCTGCTGGCACAGCCAGGTACAGATTTGGGGCCATATTTTTTAATAATGCTGCTAGGCTGGCACAGGTACATAGATATGTTTGAGGGCCACATGATCTAATTTATTTTTGGCTGCTGCTGGCACAGGTAAAGATTGGGGCCAGGGGCAGTAGATGGCTGCTGGTACAGGGGAGGCAGTATGATGGCTGACTGTTGGCACAGTTACAGGGGGGCAGTATGATGGATGGCTGCTGGTACGGGGGCAGTATTATGGCTGCTGGTACTGGGGGCAGTATGATGGCTGCTGGAGGGGGGGGCAATATTATGGCTGACTGTTGGCACAGTTACAGGGGGCCAGTATGATGGATGGCTGCAGGCACAGGTACAGGGGGGGGGGGCAGTATGATGGCTGTGGCTGAAGGATTGGCTGAATACTCTGCAGCTACATACTAAGCCACCTCAAAAATTGGAGGGCTGGCAGTGTAAGGGCTACCTCATCACTGAGAAGGTTTTAGCTTATTACACTATTCTCATAGGAGTTGTGTTAAAAGTAAAATGTTGTGGACATTTCATTATTGGTGTTAAGTGAACCCTTTAGTTGCACTTTGTTTAACAGGATCAAATTATCCTACTGTTTTGTTTTTCTGACATTTACCTTATTTTTGTTAATATATATATATATATATATATATATATATATATATATATATATATATATATATATATATATATATGAAAACTCTTTCATTCATTAATGTGTTGTCCACTTTCTTGCTTTCTTTATTTAAATATTCATGGTAAGGTGGAAAATTGTAATGCTCTATCAGGGGGGGGGGGCGCTAATTAAAGCTCTTGCCTAGGGTGCCAAACTACCTTGGCCCGGCCCTGTCTAGGCAGGTGCATGCACAGTAGAGTGAAAGCCTAACAGATGCAAAAAGACGGCTTTTTCAATCTGCTGAGTATGTGCCTACCATGGCCTGGAGAAAAGAAGACAGGAGAGGAGAAAGATTGTGGCAAATGAGCTTCTACAGAAATACCGTTTTCTGCAGAATTATTTGTTTATTTTTGGCATGATTCATAAAACAGATTATTCATAGGATTATCCCATATCCCATGTCCATACCTTTTCCTCTGTAACTATAACCATCATTCCGGCCAGAAAAAAAGACTTCAGGGCTAGCAGATCTTTCACTTCATGCTTCCTATTATATTTAAAGTCAATGGGATCAAGCCAAGATGTTCCACTGGTTTTGAAGGAGCCTGTAGATTGAGGTAAAATTATGCACATACATATTAAGTTAAAGTACTTATGTTTCCATCACTCAGGTTTATATCTAGATATATATTTCTAATGGTACTTTTGTATTATTTTGTAAATATTATGAAGAAGTATATATATAACATATTTACATATATTAGAAGCACCACAAAAAGTGTGCTCAATTATTACCAGAAGAGTAAGGAAGCATATCCATTTGTGGGTTCAGGCCTGGAGAGTTCTTTAGGCACTTTTGCAATGTACATTTTTGCATTTTTGCATTGTGAAATGGTTCACCTTCTACTAAGTTTGGCAGGACCTAAAAGACTGAACTAGTGGGCCCAGAAACTACTTCCTGAAATACTTTCTATTTTAAGGTTGCAGAACCAGGCACCTGTATGAAATGGAGTCTGAGGAAGAAGAGAGCTCAAGGTTCCTTGAGGATGTTTTGCAGTTTTTGAGGATACTGGTACAGCTGTCTGAATAAAAATACAAAAAAGAAAAATATTGAAGCAAAACACTAGAATGCATTATACAAAGTCAATGATTTCTTGAAACCTTTTTTAAATGAAAAGGGATTCTTCACCCTAATTACACATTTTTTAAATTATTGATATAATTGCAATTAAAATAAGCATTTATTCATCATTTTCTGTTTTCTGGCTCTTGAATTATCTATTCAAGAGCCTTTTTGTGTCACAACAGTGACAGAACTGAGCAGAGACACATCATCTGTCATTTAACCATCTGACTGGCAGTTGGCCCACAGCACAGACATGGGTGCTGCTGTTGAAAATCATGATATTTCAGTGAAAAACTGTTACTATTCATGAAAATAAAATGTATGTAAATTACAAAACTGTTCAGAAGTGCACGCCACACAATTTTAATTGCAGGTCATTATGTTTAACCATCATTAAACAGGCATATTTTATTTGTACTAAGAAGTAGGTAAGAGTCCCACTGAGCATAGAGAATTGAAAGCTCCCATTAGTCTCTTCCATAGCATATCCTACCAGAGGGTAAAAAGTGTACCACCTCATCCCCCGCGTGCACATTTATGCTCAATGATGTAATGTGGTGACAAGCAGGGGGAGTGGCAGTGGAAGCAAGAGAACTAGGGGTAGGCAGAACACTGAAAAGGTAGCTGCTCATTCTTGGGCCCTAGGCAGGTACCAAGTCTGCCTTCCCCTAGTTCCAGCCCTGTCTCTGACTGGCTGAAGCGCCAAATTAACCATAGGCTCATCCCACCAACTCAACCCTATATTATACAAGGGACAGCACTGGGAGAGGGAAATATGTAAATTCAAATGTGCCTTTGCATTAGTTAATACAGAAGCAGTTCATATATCAATAGAATCTGTTCTTGATTTTTTTGGAACTTAGGCCAGACAAACCATTTTCATATGCTGCTTAAAAGAACAGTTCAGTGTAAAAATAAAAGCTGGGTAAATAGATAGGCTGTGCAAAATAAATAAAATGTTTCTAATATAGTTAGTTAGCCAAAAATGTAATCTATAAAGGCTGGTGGATGTCAAACACAACAGAACAGAACACTACTTCCTGCTTTTCAACTCTCTAACTCTGAGTTAGTCACCGACTTTAAGGGGGGCCACATGGGACATAACTGTTCAGTGAGTTTGCAATTAATCCTCAGCATTCAGCTCAGTTTCAAAAGCAACAGATATGACCCATGTGGCCCCCTTCAAGTCACTGATTGGTTACTGCCTGGTAACCAATCAGTGGAAATTATCCAGTCCAGTCACATCCAGTCACTCCAGCCTTTATACATTACATTTTTGGCTAACTAACTATATTGAAAGCATTTTTTATTTTGCACAGGCTATCTATTTACCCAGTTTTTATTTTTATACTGAACAATTCCTTTAAAGTGGGCAAAATAACTCCCCTTACTCCCTTTGTGGAAAAAACACTGAAAGGATTTGTAGCTGAAAAAATCAGTTGTCAACTACTTCTTATTTGAATGTGAAGCTGCCAGTCTCCCTTCCTGAATGATATGAATGCAGCATGCTTCTAACTTGAAGAAATACATTATGAATTATACCATCTTTTTTTTTTTTAAAAGGTTTTTATTTAACATTTTTAAACACAATAGCGCAAACATAAACTTGCATTGCTATGGCCATACACATAAGATTGCATGTTTTTCGGGTAATAGTGAGTTATACACAACAGGAATACATAGTAGGACATGCACCAGTAGTCAATGGGAGGAAACGGGAAATTTGTGTAAAATGGGAGGTTGGTTACGTGAAGTGAATTCCCATGCATTCTTAGGGAGCTACCCCTGGAATGACATCCAGCTAGGGGTCCCAGACCTTCTCAAATTTTTGGGGGCACCGTCTGGCCAGATAGGTTAGTTTGATAACTGGGAGCATACTATTTATGAGCCGGATCCATTGTTGAACGAATTATACCATCTTTATTCTTATGAACTACCCTTTAAACCTTTCTCTGACAGCAATTTTGAGGCTTAAGGCTTGCTAGGCAATATGTTTTTTAACCTTAAACCCAGCAAAATGTGTCCTACATCATCTGCAGTCATGTTGCAAGCATGTTTCATGCTTCTTCTGCAGAGAAATAATGATACAGTCTAGAATATGTCAACAGAGAATGGCAAATAACCACAGACAACCAGTTAACATTCAGCTGCAATCTGCAAACCGTTATAAATGGAAGGATAATAATTAAATAATTCAAAACCATTCCAAATAAATAATGAGGATCAACTGAAAAATTGTTCATAATAAAACCATCTATAACAAAACATCTTCATTAAACCACAATCTGGCTAGATGGTCTTTGAATTTCTTTAATGGGATGTACCTGAATATGGTCCTCCTCTCTGCTGGTCTGATCCTCTATGAATTCATAGGACGCATGATAATTGTATGTAATAACCGGATATTCCCCTGGATCTTGTGCTTCTAAAGAATTTATTGGATTGGGAATTCCTCGTAGTTTCCCAATGTTTACTAGCATCATTGCTGATTTCCCTAGAGCTCCTGTAATGAAATCAGATTATATTTTTTACAGGATTTGCTCAGGTCATCAGTTATTTTATTGTAAAGCAGAACACAGGAGGGTATGGCTGGGATCATATGTGCACGGAGCTTCAGAGTAATTCTGAATATACCAGGATCTAAAGGGGTTTATGACCATACCCAACTGCCTTATGCTGTGTAGTTAGTATCAACTCCTAATGCTTGGATGCTAATGCTGCACCTGTATGGGGACCTTGCTCACATGCATGTACTGTACATGTTTATATATACAGTGCCAGAGAGCACCGAGCTTTGGTCCAGGCTTCACTACTTATTCTCTTTATTGCCCCAAACGGCATTTACAGTATTTACAGCCAGTTGAGGTCATCAATACACTCATCTACTGCTGCACGTGTTGCTGCAATGAAATCCTAATTTACCATTGGCTAAATACTCTGCTAGCTCATAGTTCACATAACCTGGGGAACAAAACAATTTGTGCCAATTTAAGCTTTTATTTCTAGACCTTAAGAAATGTGTCTACATAAGATCCTGTGGCTTCCCAGACTCACCTTTTCTGCTGGATAGTCCACTGAACTGATGTCTCTCGTCAGGCAATATAGGAACATCATCAAGCGCAAACAATAAAGGGAGACTATCTATAGTAAACCCTCGGTAAGCAGGAAAAAAAGTTAGGGGGTTTCCCTGCAAGACGAGAACACGAAGATGCTGCAAAGAGCACAGTCTTGGGACCAGGTCGAAAATATCTGTGAGGTCATTGAAACTCAAGTCAAGTGAAACTATGTTGGGCCTGCAAAAAGAGACATTCGTTAGAGAGGTGAAAGATAATGAAAGTCTCACCTAAAAACACTGCTATAAACACAAACACTACTTATACATCAGTTATAAAATACAAAGGCATTTTCTCCCATTTCACTGACATGAAACATATACAGATGTATGCTAATGTAACACTGAATAGCTTCTTAGTAGCAATTAAACACAGAAAGATATTGAGAAAAATGCATCATTGCCCACTGACACAACGAAACCCACAAATTTTTTTTTTTAATTTTATTTCCTTTTTCTCTCTAATAAAACAGTACCTTGTATTTGATCTAAGCTAAGATATAATTAATCCTTATTGGAAGCAAAACCAGCCTTTTGAGTTCATATAATGTATACATGATTTTCTAGTAGATAATGTATGAAGATCCAAATTACGGTAAAATCCATTATTCCTGGGTACCCTTCTACCAACATTTTGCTATTATTTGCATATACTGTAGATACAAGGAGATTTCCTTTAAAGGGAAACGTGTAATTTTCAAAATCCCAGTTCAGATAGAAAGTGTTGAAATAAATACCTTTGCAATCTAGATCTATTAAAACTTTGGTATATATGGCTGTTAAGGGAGGTCTAATAGGTAATTATCATTTATGAAGTGTCCTTTGAAGACATTCCAGGTAACAAGATCAGTGCATTGATATTTATGTCCCTGTTTGCAGTGTCAGCACAAGATGTTTCTGCATACAAGGCAATGCAATTGGACACATTTAAAACCACAAGTCATCTGTATCTTATGATGTAAGAATGTAGCCAAAGGGCATTCAGGGCAACTGCAAACTGTCAATATACAAATTTTGAGTCCATTCATGGGGTACTTGTTGCCTTGTTGTCTTTTATGTTTTACAGCAGACTTTGCTTATACTTAATAGAGCATTACATGTTCCATGCTGTGAGAAGGTTAGTGCTGGCCTTGTGACCCAAACACAGCTCTCTCTCTCTCTCTCTCTCGCCCAATGCTGGTTTAGACATATGCTGTGTAGTTCATCTTTGCTTACCAGAAATCTGCAGTAAGATACTCGCTCTCAGAAGGATGCTGGATCCTGTTGTAGGCAAGACCCAGATGCTGTAACATAGGAGGTGGGTTTACAGTGAGATCCTTTAAGGTTGAAATTTGATTTGATCCAAGCTCCAGAACCTAATTTAGCATCAAGGATGAATAACCAGTTATAGAGGTTATCCCATTCACTGAAAACTTCACATTGCACTGAATAAAAAAACCAAAAAAACACTCATTCACCTTTAAAGTCTGTGGGAGGCTGGACGATGTTACATTTGTTATTTTATTAGCGCTTAGCACTAGCTCTTCTAAGTTACTGAAACTAAGCAGCTGTTCATCCACATTGCTCACCTGCAGTATAAAGAGAGAACTAACATATAAGCATGCATAAGTGACACTCAAACAAGGCAAAGGCAGTGAAATACCGACATTGTGCATCATTGCTCTTTTTCATTGTACATAAAAACATAAAGGGCAAATAAGCCCATAACAGAAAAACCCTCTGCCTTTTAGATTGATGATCACTTATCTTTCCATACATTGTGTGAGATTTGTGGCAATTCTATAACTAGAAACCCGTCTAGTTAAAGGAGGATGAAGGCTTCCCCCAACACCAGGCCCCCTCTATCTGCCCCCCTCCCCACACCACTTGTGAGGCTAAAGCCACAAGGTGCTGATTCTCCTCCTGTGGTTAAATGCTGAGTATCGACCCCTACACTGGCATCTTCTCCTGTGACTGCATCTGTACGAAGTCCCTGAAATGCATAATAACCTCTTTATCTACCACCCTGAGAGATCGAAAGTGAGAATAGATGAACTGTTGGGTGATGAGTTCGGGACATTGCACTGCCAGTTGCCTAAGCTGCTCTGCCTCACAGCTCCATCTATTCTCAAGCCCCCATGGGGACCAGCTGCAGGTTAAGAGTTCCAGCAATGCATCCACAGTCTCCTCATTTGGATCGTCATTTTCCCAGTACGAGTCTGAGTATGAAGTTTTACCAGATTGCAAATTGGACTTGTTCTGTTGAAAAAAAGAACAAAATGTATATTTAGTTATGCAAGAAGCCTGTATCTTTCACAGATAAAACAGTTGTCCACCTCTTGGTACTACTCCTGCTGTAGTAATGCCAGAAAAAGTAATCCGAAATGAATTACACTTGGAGGGGCAACATATGCCAATATATAGTGCTGATTTGTGTTCAGGATTGTATAGCTTTATGTTCAGGAACCTAACAGGACACCAATGTCTAAGGACCTGAGGTCCAAAACGTGGCAGGTGATGTGGTTCCTGTCTCCTTTCTGTCCCATATTTTTAATAGCCTGATATAAAAGAGGGAGTTTTAAAGCAATTTCTTTAGAGGAGATACAATTAGTTTTTTGTATACAGGTATGGGACCTGCTATCCAGAATCTTTGGGGCCTGGGGGTTTCTGGATAACAAATCTTTTTGTAATTTGGATCTTTATAGTTTAAGTCTAATAGAAAATCATTTAAATAATAAATAAATCCAATAGGCTGGTAATCCCAATTGGTGTCTGAAGCTGGCCATAGACACAAAGATCCGATTCGTACGATTTTCGGACCGTGTGTGGAGAGTCCCGACATTTTTCGTCCCATGGAGATTGGTCATTTGGAAGATTGCCCAGGTTAAAAGATTTCTGTCAGCTGACGATAATATCTCTGCATTTATTGCCAATCTGACGATATCGCTGTGAGCTTCCCAGTATAATTTGTCGGAAATACTTTCGCACGATTGTTGTGATGAGCAGGACATCAGCTGGTTTGTTCTCTTTGTTGCTTTATTTTATCTGAATGGTTAGTGGCAGGTTGGGAAAGGGAACCGACCAATCCTTTGTCCAATATTCTGCTCGTCTATGGCTAGCTTAAGCCTTATTTTTTAATAAAAAAACAATAAAGAATGTTAAGTTTTAATTGATGCCGTTCTGGACAAAATATTTTTGCTTTTCTATTTTGCTCCCTGCTGGTTCTGATCAAAAAGTAGCAGAAGCCTCAAATAAACGTGCCCAGGATTCTGTTCTAAACACTTTTGTAAATTATATATATTTTTTTTTACTTTTCAAGACCCTGCTGGTCATTCCGGCAGACTGTATATAGTTGGCTGATAATTATACTGTGAAGAAAAAAAAAGTCTTGTCATGTAATGTTGCTCTGTTGAGAACTAGCCAGAGAAACATCACATGACTCTTCTCTGCTAACATTTTTGCTAAAAAAAAAAATAGTGCGTTGGGTGGAGGACTGCTTTATTATAAATTGCCAAAGTGAAGTACTTAGAGGAGTGTTTTTTATTTCATTTCTTTTTTTTAGAGGAGTGTTTTTTATTTCATTTCTTTTTTTTATTTCATTTCTTTTTTTTTTTTTTGAGGGTTTCCGTTAACAGACCTGTTATGAAGCCTTCATTGTTACAGTGCCACATAGACAGAACCAGTGGCCCATGGACTGAAGGATTCTGCTTTCAGAGGCAATTTTGTTTACACATATCTTGAAAGGGATCCTTCACCCGAACACTGGTTGTAAAGCAAAAGAAACCAATAATTACCCGAGTCCCTTTGGTGCCACATGGGAAGGAACCGAGGCAGAGAGATCGCAATTGCTCTTCCAGTGCAGCAGTTACAGTGATAGCGGCCATGATGTGCTCCTTATATTGCCCAGATCAGTTCAGAACTTTTCCCCGTGCTTCCTTTCCCCAGATTTCACATTCCCAGTGACTACAGAAGCCATTCGTGTCACCTCAGGTGGAAGCGAGGATCACGTTGCCAAGAGACAGCGTCCATTGCTAAGGGGCTGCAACATGTTCGCGTTGTTCTTTGTATTCTACGGCTGGCGGGAAATCCCCACACGCCCCTATTAGACAAGTCTAGTGGCTGTACTATCAGAGAGGAGGATTTAGAAAAACCGTAATAGGAATCGGTTTTAGCGGGAGATTAGTCTAAGTGGAATTCCACGCTGCTTTGCAAAGAACAAGTTTCTTAGACACGAACATAGAAAAAATATAGTAAATATTGATATTATTGTTAGCAATGGGCACATCTCTATGCACTCGTTACGCAGGACCCTCAACATTAATTCTCCATTGTGCAGTTTATGCAGGGCCCCCATTAGAAATCACGCCCCTCACAACAACATTTTAGGGGCCCCTCCCACGCCGTAACCCACTGTTACTATAGGCACCATCTCTCCCTACTATACCTGCCAGTGTCGGACTGGGGAGCCTATGGCCCACCAGGAAACCTAATTTCAAGGGCCCACCCAATACAAAATAGCGCCCCCAAATAAATGTCAAAATAAACATTTTTATTATAAAAAAAAAGAATATTAAATTAATTAAACAGTTTGAAAACTATACAAAAAAATGAAGACCAATTGAAATGTTGCTAAGAATCTGCCAACAATTTACTGAAGTTCAATGGAACCATTTTGATTGGGTCTCTGTGACTGTACTCCCCGTACTGGTTTAAATGAAAGGAGATTCCCTACCACTCAGTTGTACTGAAGAAGCCACTAAAAGTCCAGTTGCCTTTGACTTTATTCTACTAGATATTGGCACACCCACCAACACACCTGTGTGACTTCAAAGCATTTCCAGGCCTAGATTTGTGGAGAGGCCACCAAGGCCCGGACCTAGGGCGGCAAGGTATTGGGGGCAGCATGCCGCTCCAGCCGCTTTCTCTGGAGCACTGGAGACACACAGCTCCCCAGTGCTCCGTGCTCCTTGTGCGGGGGGAGGTAGTGAGGGCGGGTGCTAGGACCACATGGTCTAGGGGCGCCTGCCTATCAAATCCGGCCCTGAGCATTTCAATTTCATGACAGACACATCATGGCCACATACTATTTCATGACATATACAGTGTGGCACCTTGTATTTAATGACAGACATAGCTGATGGCAGCAGTCGTTTAACACCAGAGTGGGAGTCACAGGTTAAGATCTGGAAGCAGAGTTGAGGTAGAGGTTATATATGAACCAAAATTAAATTATAGGGTGAGCACAATGGCATAGCATCCTCACAGTATAAAGTGAGGCAAAACATTTCCAGCACATGATTTAGTCAAAGGCACTAAATTCAGGCACACCAAACACATTCTACACAGGGAGAGGCAGTGACACTTGCACTTTAACAACAGTGAGGGGCAGTGGGTTCTGGCACTAGCAATCTATATATAGTCAGGGCAATGAAACATGCTGGCTAGGATGCATACAAGGTAAATACCAATTTAAATTATAATCCACCCAGAACATTTGGTAGAATAAAAGCCATGAAAGCATTTATGTATCAATTCCCTAGAAAACAAAATAGGATAACCACAGAACTTTATGTATAAATTAACCAAACGCAAGGCAGGATATTTGCAGGCCCAACACAAGCTGAAGCAGAGGCCCAAGACCAAAAACAGCATAACTGTAAATAAAATGCACAACACTGTACTCACATACTCATTTTTGTTGTCCCAATACATCTTATTTTAATATTTTCTCTTCTTCTCACTATCCATTTGCATTTTTCTTCTTCTGGTATTTCTGCTCTTGTACTTTCATATTTTCCTCTCTTGCCTCTTACTTCATTCTGCTTCTCTCTCCTCCACTCTTGAGCCCTCTAGTTTGATTTTCCTCTCCCTTTTTGTAAAACCCCTTCTGTTTAATATCTGTTCCTTTTCTCTTTACCAATGATATCTCCATGACACTTTTCTATATTGCTCCTCTTGCCCCTTTTGTTTTTTTCTGGTTTCTTCTTTCCTTATGACATGATGCATAACTTTTTACTATTTTCCCCTCCTCCCATTCCTCAATTCTCTGCTCTACCTGTATTCTTTTCATATTCCTTTTCAGCCTTCCTCTCCCCTATTTTTTGCTAGTCTATTTTGGAGACAGGGAGTCTGTTAACCAGGGCCGGAACTAGGGGTAGGCAGAGTAGGCACGTGCCTAGGGCGCAAAGCTGAGGGGGCGCCAGGCACGTACCTGCTCTGTCGCCTACCCCGTGTCCGGTCCTGTGTCTCCCTGACTGGCGTCAGTAATTTCTGTTTTAAATGCGCTTGCGCGCATGCGCATAGTTTCGCGCTGGCACGTAGTTTCGCGCATGCGCGCTGGTGCGTATTTTTGCGCATGCACGCTGGCGCACACTAAGCCGGCGCCGTGCCCGGCCAGGTTGCCTGGGGCGCCTGGCCGGGTTGGCCCGGCTCTGCTGTTAACACACAGTGGAGAGGAGAGAGCATAACTATTTCTTCACAATAGGAAGATTTTGTAGAGGGGAGGGTGGGAGAGAAAGCATAACACATACATTCCTGAGTGCTGGACAGTCTGCCCCCCCCCCCATAGAACACATCACTACATCAGAGATTGTGTGCTCCGTGAACTGCAGAGTTAAACTGTGTGCCTGGATAAGAAAGTTGGGATTTACAACTCCCGCACAACTTAACCCAGAACACAGTCGCAGCTGTGGTAAAGTTTCCTATTACAGGGCACCAAGGGCAGACTGCCGATCGCTCAGAAATATCTATTTTGCGTCCTGCTTTCCTCACTCTCTCCTCTCTAATATTTATTTTGTGAAGAAACCCGTCCCTTATCGTTCTTTCCCCACCACTGCTGTTAACAAACTTTACAGGACATGACAGAGTGCTGGAATCTTTCAGGCGGAAGTTATCGTTGTCAGCTGTTCTCAGTCTCTCTCTGACTCCCCCACGTACGGGACGCCAGCCAGTGACATCATCAGCACAGCTAAAACATGCGCAGAGGAGTAGTGGAGCAGCAGCGGAGCGGGACCCACTAGGTACAGCGGGTGGGGGAGCGCACAATGCGAACACAAAAAACGGAGAGCAGCTCACAAAAGTACGGACAGTGACAGCATGTGGTCGTGGAGGCCCACAAGGACTGGGGCCCACCGGGATTTTTCCCGGTGTCCCGGTGGGCCAGTCCGACACTGATACCTGCTATCCCACAGTCACACTCCCTTCCAGAGACTATTATCCCACTGTTACTATAGACACCATCTCTCCCTACTATACCTGCTATCCCACAGTAAAACTCCATTCCCAGAGAGCATTAACCCACTGTTACCAGTGTCGGACTGGCCCGGCGGGACACCGGGAAAAAACCCGGTGGGCCCCGACCCTCGTGGGCCCCCGCCGGGCCAGACCCCCTCTAATAGTATAAAAAAATTTTAAAAAGTTTTCGGCGATGTGCATCGCATCACCGCTTGTGCATGCGCATCGGCGCTTGTGCATGCGTATCGGCGCTTGCGCGCCGAGAAGTGCGCTCGCGCATGCGCGCAGTAGGGGGGCGGGGGCCCTGGACCAGCAGTCCCGGTGGGCCCCGGTCCCCCCAGTCCGACCCTGACTGTTACTATAGGCACCATCTCTCCCTACTGCTATCCCACAGCCACAGTTCCTTCCCTGAGACTATTATCCCCACTGCTACTATAGGCACCATCTATCCCTACTATACCTGCTATCTCACAGTCACGCTCCCTTCCCAGAGACTATTATCCCACTGTTACTATAGGCACCATCTCTCCCTACTATACCTGCTATCCCACAGTCACACTCCCTTCCCAGAGAGGATTAACCCACTGTTACTATAGGCACCATCTCTCCCTACTGCTATCCCACAGCCACAGTTCCTTCCCTGAGACTATTATCCCCACTGCTACTATAGGCACCATCTATCCCTACTATACCTGCTATCTCACAGTCACGCTCCCTTCCCAGAGACTATTATCCCACTGTTACTATAGGCACCATCTCTCCCTACTATACCTGCTATCCCACAGTCACACTCCCTTCCCAGAGAGGATTAACCCACTGTTACTATAGGCACCATCTCTCCCTACTGCTATCCCACAGCCACAGTTCCTTCCCTGAGACTATTATCCCCACTGCTACTATAGGCACCATCTATCCCTACTATACCTGCTATCTCACAGTCACACTCCCTTCCCAGAGACTATTATCCCACTGTTACTATAGGCACCATCTCTCCCTACTATACCAGCTATCCCACAGTCACATTCCCTTCCCACAGACTATTCTCCCACTGCTACTATAGGCACCACCTCTCCCTACTTTACCTGCTGTGCCACAAGCACAGTCCCTTCCCAGAGACTATTATCCCACTGCTACTATAGGCACCATCTCTCCCTACTATACCTGCTATCCCACAGCCACAGTTCCTTCCCTGAGACTATTATCCCCACTGCTACTATAGGCACCATCTATCCCTACTATACCTGCTATCTCACAGGCACACTCCCTTCCCAGAGACTATCCCACTGATACTATAGGCACCATCTCTCCCTACTATACCTGCTATCCCACAGTCACACTCCCTTCCCAGAGAGTATTAACCCACTGTTACTATAGGCACCATCTCCACTACACCACTGTGCAGATCTATGTCACTGCTCCTTACTGAATATGCAGTAAACAGCACTACCTCTCCTAAATAACAAATATGTGCTTAGGGTCAGGAATTTCAAATGCGCAAAAACCATCACTGCCCCTTTCATTTACCAGAAACTTGGAATGTAATTTATGCAAGTCAAGTAAAACTGGCAGCATTATCAGTGACGAGCCCAGAGCTGTTGGGGCACAGGCAAAACCCACCAATTTAGAAGATATGATCCCCCCACGCTGCGGATGAGAGTTAGTGAGTAGGAGTGAGCGCAACATCTGAGGGAGGGCAAATCAATAGCCAGCCGCTCTCCTGTAGCTTCCTACAAACTCCAGCGTTAGTGCTGTCAAGGGGGGCCCCCCTGATGGCGACCCTGGCTATATGTTCTAACTTCTAAGGGAATAATTAACAGCGCAATATCTGTCAGTAGAATGAGATAGATTAATAAACAGTTGAAGAAAACCAGTGGCATAACTAGAAGTTACTGGGCACCACAGCAAATACCTTTTAGGGCCCCCAACATATACAGAGGTTGTTCTGTTTTACCAGTATATGATGAAATTGCTTTTGATTTGGGCCTCATGGGCCCCTATACCTCCTGGTCCCCCCTGCAGCTGCAGGGTCTGCTTCCTCTGTAGTAACGCCCCTGATAGGTTCTAAGGGAATAAGTAACAGAGCAATATCTGTCAATAGAATGAGATAGATTAATAAACGATTGAAGAAAAACATTTGTGTACTGTGTTCATTTAATTCATGTAATATGTATATACACCATTTTTAAGGTAAACGTTCTAATACGGCTCCAGCTTTTTCAACATTTAGTTTTAAAGCAAAATGAAACTAAATATATGAACTCGATAAAGCTCTTCTATAAAACTGTTAGGGCCACTAAACTCCACTGTGCTATCCCTGCACTGTCCTTGCAGCTGCGAGCCGGCTCGTCTTATGCTTGATGCAACGGTAAACCATCTGATATCATCTCTCCAAGCGTGCTGATCAGGGAACTTGCAATGAACGACACTGTAGGCTTGTGTGTTGCAAAACAAGTTCAGTTTATTATGGGTAGTACTACAACTTATATAGCATAGTAAACAAAGAGATTCCATTGTGATGTCATACACAATGTAACTACCCTATATTTGGTAATGTTTGAACACCTGAGTGGCTATAGTAGGTTTACACAGTCTACAACTTGTGTGTATTTGATAAGAAGCATACTTGTGCAATCAAGTGTTCAGGCAGGAAAAGACATTAGCCCCTTGCAATCCCTTTCAATCCCCCTTTTAGTCACATAAGTGACTATACGCGAGCAGCATGAATAAGCTTAAGTTGCAAGCCCTCAGAAGAAGTAATTAAAGATGAAGTTAATTTCCTGATATAGGGAATTATACAGCAGAAAAGAAATGAAACAAAAATTAAGACAATCAATAAGGTGACACCGATCTGAGCTTTTTGCCAATGGAGTTATACCAGAAGGTGGTAGTGCCATCACTTTGTTTAATTGCAACTTATCATTCATTAGTAGACTGACCTCCTAAGGTGGCGATGGGGTTTGATCGTTCATGGCGATGGAGTGTTGTATTGCTCTTGAAAAACTGGTAACAAACTGATCCCAAAGGGCTGTGAGGGTTTGGGTAACATATGCAGTTAAGGATTATCATAATCGGGAAAAATAGAAAAAGGAAAGTGCCAATTATGCACCATAGTGCATATTTTGTGGACTTCCTCATCATCATCGGTGGTAGGGGTGTGAGGTCCTGAGACGTCATCTTCGGGTCCTTCTGTGACGGATTTGGTGGTGGTGTCATGTTCCGTGTTGTCAGCTTTACTCAGTTCTGGCGTTGGAAGTGTTGGCGCGAGTTTCACTCGTGAAGCGTGGATCCAATGGTCGCTGGCATCGGTGAGGACTGCTCTCCGTGTGATGGCAATCACTGTGACTCGTGGGCCAAATGGGAATCCCCCTTTTCGATAGCGATGGAGCTGTCGAACCACAACAGGATCACCTGGGCGAAATGGATGGGTCGGCTCCTGGGGGGGCAAAGGAAAAGACAAAGAAACATCACCATAGATGCCATTCAATGTAGTAATAAGATTACGTACATACTCCTCCTGAATTAAATTAAGATCAGTGTGTTGGATGACTAAGGAGCCTTTGACCCAGGGAGTGGGAAATGGGCGTCCCATGACAATTTCAAAAGGAGATAATTTAGTAACTGAATGTGGTGTCATGCGTATTTCAGCTAGTACTGCAGGTAAAAAGGACTTCCAATTAGTCCATGTGGCAGATGTGGCTTTGGTGAGCTTATCCTTTATGGTGCGATTCATTCGCTCAACAACACCGGCACTCTTTGGATGGTAAGGAATGTGAAACTTCCATGTGATTTGTAAGGTGGAAATTAGAAGCTGGAGGACCTTACTAACAAAAGCTGGGCCATTATCGGAATTAATTTTTTTTTGCGGACAACCAAATCGGGGTATGATGTCATTAACTAGGAACTTAACAACGGTTTTGGCGTCTTCGTGACGGCAAGGGAAAGCTTCTACCCAGCGAGAGAAATGGTCGGTAAAAACGAGCAAATATTCCTGTAGTTTGCCAATCTTAGGAATATGAGTAAAATCAACTTGCCAGTGAGAAAAAGGTGCAATTGGGGGAGGCAAATTTTGGTGTACTTTGTGTGTTCCTAAGGTGTTGGCCCTAAGACAGGTGAGGCAAGTTTTAACAAAGGTAGAACAATGCTGTCTCAAGGTTCTTTGCGATGAAATGTTTTTGCATTTCAGCCAAAGTGAGCTTAGAACTCCTATGTCCAATGCCGTGAGCTTGAGAGATAAGTAGGGGTAGACTGTTTTCGGGGATACCCACTTTGCCTTGGATGGAATAAAGACCAAACTGGTCAAGGGTAAGATTTTGCTGTTCCCAAAAATGCAGGTCAGTCTGAGTGGCAAATGTTTGCAAATACTGTAGAATTTGACTGTCTGGACAACTCGGAGGTGTGTGGAGAAACATGGGGATGACAGTGGGAGTGGCAGAGGATGCAGTAGTTTTGGCAACCTGGTCTGCTAGGGCATTACCGAGGGAAATCTCGTCAGTTCTGTTGGTATGTGCCCTGCAATGGATAATTGCAATTTCGGAAGGAAGTTGGATGGCCTGTAAAAGATTATGAATGAGGGCAGGGTGTGCGATGGATTTCCCATCTGCAGTAACATAACCTCTTTGTTGCCAAATTTTGCCAAAATCATGAACTACCCCAAAAGCGTATCTACTGTCACTGAATATATTAACGGGGCGGTTGGCAAACAAGTGACAGGCCCTGGTGAGTGCTATAAGTTCTGCTGCTTGTGCAGAATTAACAGGGATAGACTTAGTCTCGAGTACAATATTAGGGAGTTGGACAACTGAATATGCTGCTTTGTAGGTGTCATCGGAAGGCCTGGAGCAGGAACCATCAACAAAAACGTTAGTAGCATGTGACAAAGGAGTGTCAGTTAGATCGAGTCGAGGTGAGGTAGAGTAGTGGATAGATTCAACACAGTCATGAGGATCGAGTATAAAAGCATTAGTAGGGTCAGACAGATGTAATAGAGCATGCAGTATGGCAGCAGGCCCTTGAGTGTTGATTGCGTATTTGATCTGTAAATTTGCAGTACCTAATAGAATAACTTCATAGCCACTTAATCTTTGGGAGGTCATGTGTTGGGTGGTAATGTTCTTCAATAGGTGTGTAACCTGATGTGAGGTGTGCAAAATAGTATTGTGGCCTATTGTGACAGACTGTGACAGTTCAACAGCCATAGCACTAGCTGCTAAAGCTCTGAGACACGCCGGCATCCCCTGTACCGGAAGCGGCATTACTTTGGAAAAATAGGCCACAGGACGAAAACTTCCCCCAGATTCTTGAGCACAGACCGCAGCCATGGTTTTACAGGTGTCCTTGACATATAAATGAAAAGGTTTAACATAATTAGGTAAACCAAGCGCAGGTGCTGTAACCAATGTCTGTAGGAGAGAATGAAAAGCATTAGTCATTTGTTCAGTCCATTGTACGTAAGGTGGTGCATCCTTTTTAGTACATTGTCTTAAGATATTGTCAAAGTAAGAACAGTTCGGTATCCATTGATGGCAATAATTGACGATGCCAAGGAAGGACAGCATTTCCTTTGGAGTTTCAGGTTTTTTTATCTTAGTTAGTGCTTGTACTCTCTTTGGGTTTATTTGTCTCTGGCCGTGGGAAAGAATGAATCCCAAATATTCAACAGTCTCAGCCCCCATCTGAGCTTTATGTTTAGCAACCTTATGACCCTCTGCTGCCAGATGTTGCAGCAGTGAGGTGGTATCATGGTGGTTAGCTTCCTGGCTTGGACTACACAACAATAAATCATCAACAAATTGAAGCAGGACAGAACCATGGCCGGGGGCCCATGACTTAAGGGTATGCTGGAGCACCAGGGAGTAAGCCGCTGGTGAATCCACTAGGCCTTGGGGGAGGTGTTTCCAGGTAAGTTGGAACACCTCAAAAGTAAAAGCCAAAAGTAACTGTGTCTCAGGGTCTACTGGAACCATAAAAAAATGTATTGGATAAATCCAAAACCGTGAACACCAAAGCATCACACGGAATGGAGGTAAGAAGAACTGTAATGTCTGGCACAATAGGTGCAATTGGTATAATTAGTGAATTAATAGCTCTTAAATCTTGTACAAATCGAAATTCGTTGTTCTTCTTAGGAACTGGATTGATGAGAGTATTGTAAGGAGACACAACACTAGTGAGGATATCCTGATTAAGGAATATCTGTATTAACAAACGGATACCATCTAACTTTTCCTGTGATGGAGGGTACTGTTTTATGTATACTGGATGTGAGTGTGGTTTAAGTAGTGCTTTGTAAGGTGTACAGTCAACAAAGCCCACATCAAATTTGTCATTAGCCCATACAGACGGAAGGGTTAGTAAAAAGGTCGTTAGAATTTAGAAAAATAGAGTTAGTTTCGGAAACAAAAATATCTGCAGAAAGGCCCCCATCCGGGGAAATTCTGATGGATTGAAATCCTAACTTGTGGAATAGATCTCTGGCTTACAGATTTTCGGGGCACCCAGGGATGAGTGTAAATGGGTGTGAAATGGTACGGGTAGAGCCTGGGCATACAATAGGTAAAGGTGGTGTTTGGAAGGTGGGAGTTAGTACCACGTTAATCCCAACTGAAGGTATCGATCCGTGTCTGTCTCCCTCATAATATTTTGTATTAATGCAGGAGGTGGTGGCTCCCGTGTCCACTAGGAATAATAAATCCACTCCTGCAACGTTTAATACAATGTATGGGTCTGCACTGAATGAAGATGAGATGACAGGGAAAAGTGGGGTACAACCTTCAGGGCAGCCCTATGTAGAACCTGGTTATCCCCATATCTTTTTCTAATTAGGGCATTTGGGGTATCTCGATTTTTATCAGTATCTACTGTATCTAAGCCAGATTGGGGGAAGGCCGGCAATGGGTAGGCTGCAGCTTCAATCATACGGGGTGGGGCAGGGACAGGCATTGGTTGTTGAACCAATGGGGCTGCTTGGACTGGTGCTATAGGGGCAGCTTGGGGTACTATAGGAGCAGAAGCTACAGCAATGCAAATCTCGTTATCCTCCATGGTGTCTGGTTTATGTGTCAAATTAGGGTAGATAGCCATGTAAGGGGGTGGGGTAGTATTAACAGTTTGATCACAGGTTGTAGAGCATTGTGAATTGTGTTGTTGAATAGTTTTAAAACACCAATTTTTCATGGATTGTAGTTCTTAGGGAGGGAAGGTGTAGAGTACCAACCTGGGGCAATCTTAAGCCAATTTTCCCACCCGGTGTCATATATGTATAATCCCATTTAGGGTCACCTTCTTTCTTCTGAACACACATTTGATAAACTATATTCATATAATATAAATCATTAGCTCCATCACGTGGAAAAGGATTGTCTAGCTCTAAATGTTCACACCAACCTGCAAGATTATCTACCCAGGGGTCAACATAAAATCCTCCAGTAGGACTACATCTATACACATACTGTTTGCAAGTCTCATTAAGGAGGGGCGGTGGTACATTTTTTTGAAGTCTTACCACCCATCTTGATTCAAGACAAGAACAGTCTACAAATAAGATTAGTAAGTATCAAAAAGAGAAAAAGAAGGTATAGGATAGACTAATTGGTGGTGTAATGATTAAATGTAACTCACAGTTTTCCTAACGAGAACTGTTTATTTGTTCTTATATTATAGGCTGACTCTCTGTTCCAGGTTTATTCACCTATTGCCTGGACATAAATCTAAACTTTTTGCAGGAAAAATAGCCTCGAACTCTGAACACGCAGAGTTTATACGTCTACGGTGTATAATGGGATAAGAATAGGCCGAAGGAAGAGAAGTGAAATAGAGTCAACAGAAATATTGGTTAATCAATTATGTGGACTATTGAATTCAATAAAAAAACAAATATATCAATACCTTAAATTCTTATCAAAGAACGTGTCATGTACGATTGCAACGAAACAGAGAAGCCAGGGCTGAACTGAGATCAAGGTCCCAACAATACCCGTTTAGCAACTCGTGATCACTCTTAACGCTGCAGCTGTTCACAGATATATTTTAAAACACAAATACACAGACAAGACAAGACAATAATACGCATGGAAAGATGAATCAGTCAGTAAGAAATGGTCTCCGTGCACAACCTGAGTATCCCTATTTTACTATACTACCATGGGATCTCTATAACCAGTCTCAACCATACATGAGACAGTCTCAACCATACATGAGACACTTTAGCTGCAAATCATGCCCTTGTCTCAACCATACATGAGACAGTCTCAACCATACATGAGACACTTATTTAAACTGGTAATCATGCCCTTGTCTCAACCATACATGAGACAGTCTCAACCATACATGAGACACTTATTTAAACTAAAGAATCGGACAATCGGAAAGAGCCAAAGGTAAGAGAAAACACCGTCAGTTCAGACAGTGATTCTACTTACCTCTGGATTTCCAGCCGTTCCACTTCTGACACCAGAAAACTGTTAGGGCCACTAAACTCCACTGTGCTATCCCTGCACTGTCCTTGCAGCTGCGAGCCGGCTCGTCTTATACTTGATGCAACGGTAAACCATCTGATATCATCTCTCCAAGCGTGCTGATCAGGGAACTTGCAATGAACGACACTGTAGGCTTGTGTGTTGCAAAACAAGTTCAGTTTATTATGGGTAGTACTACAACTTATATAGCATAGTAAACAAAGAGATTCCATTGTGATGTCATACACAATGTAACTACCCTATATTTGGTAATGTTTGAACACCTGAGTGGCTATAGTAGGTTTACACAGTCTACAACTTGTGTGTATTTGATAAGAAGCATACTTGTGCAATCAAGTGTTCAGGCAGGAAAAGACATTAGCCCCTTGCAATCCCTTTCAAAACTGTCCCTCAAAAAATTGTTATAATTGAATCTGCCCTATGTTACGTCTCTCAGTCACCCCTGCAGATTGTATTCTGCCATTTTCTCAACCAGGTATAGGATCTATTGGGAATGCTTGAGACTGCTTGAGTTTTGCAGGTGTAGGATATGTCTGTAAGCATCGTTAAAAAAAAGTGCAAAGCACTATTTTGGATGCAGAATACGTTTATGTATATTATAGAATGGATAATTCTAAGCAACTTTTCAATTGGTCTTCTGAATCTTTCCAGCTTTCACACAGGGGTCACTGACCCCATCTAAAAACAAATGTTCTGGAAGGCTTCATATATATTGTTATTGCTACTTTTTATTACTAATCTTTCTATTTAGAACCTCTTCTATTTATATTTCAGTCTTTATTCAAATAAATGCATGCTTGCATAAGGGAAATTTGGACATTAGCAACCAGACTGCTGAAATAGCAAACTGGTGAGATGCTAAATAAAAAGCTAAATAACTTAAAAACCACATATAATAAAAAAATTAAACCAATTGCAAATTGTCTTAGAATATCACTCTCTACACCATACTAAAAGTTAATATAAAAGTGAATAACCCCTTTAAGTACATTTTGACACTATTCACAAAAATGACTGCATCCATAAGTGGTTCTGGCAACTTTTGCGGCCTGTCATGATGAATTAGTCACATGAATACAAAGAAGCCCTGGAACTGCTGCTGGACCATACAGTGATTCCAGGGTTACCCTACTAAGTGGGTCCATGAACGCAATTGACTTGTACTAAGAGTACTGGACTATAATGCCTTTGCTGATTCCACTCTAGTTCTGTGGGACGAACTCAAAGCAGGAACTAATTAACATCAGTAGTGATGCATCACACAAAAATGGACACAAATACTGCTTGTCAGGTGCTAAACATATTGCCAGTTTCCCAGCTGCCCCCAGTCATGTGACTTGTGCTCTGATAAACTTCAGTCACTCTTTACTGCTGTACTGCAAGTTGAAGTGATATCACCCCTCCCCCCCCCCAGTTCCATTGAGTAGGAGAGATTACAGCCTCACAGAAAGTAGTTCCTTCCTAAAGTGCAGGCACAAGTCACATGACTGGGGGCAGCTGGGAAACTGACAATATGTCTAGCCCCATGTCAGATTTCAAAATTAAATATAAAAAAATCTGTTTGCTCTTTTGAGAATTGGATTGCAGTGCAGAATTCTGCTGAAGCAGCACTATTAACTGATTTTCCCATGACAGTATCACTTTAACTTTTACTTAAAGGAACAGTAACACCAAAAAATGAAAACGTTTTAAAGGAATGACAATTTAATGTAGTGTTGCCCTGTACTGGTAAAAGTGGTGTGTTTCATTCAAAAACTCTACTATAGTTTATATAAACAAGCTACTGTGCAGCTGTGGGGGCAACCATTCAAGCACAGTAGATAACAAATAAGTTCTGAAGAATCCTATTGTGTACAACAGAGCTTATTTGAAATCTGCTGTGTATCCTGTGCCTTTTCTACTTTTTCAGCTTTGAAAGGCTGCCCCCCATGGCTATATATCAGCCTGATTATATAAACTGTAGTTATGTATCTGAAGCAAACATACCAGGTTTACCAGTGCAGAGCAACACTATATTATTTTGTCATTCCATTAAAACAGTTTGGTATGCATGCACACTTCTCCCTTAATTTTGTTCAAGGCTAGGTCCAGACTGGCAATCTGTAGATTCTGTCAAAGGCAAGAGGGGCCTCTGTAAAGTGTCATAGACAATAACTATTTATGGGGCCTGTGGGGGGGGGGGGGTCTTTGTGCACTCAGGATCTATTCCATCATAGGATGGACCTGCTCAAAGCTCATAACTAAAGGACACTGTGTAAAAGGAACAGTTGCAACAGATGTAACCAGCAATTGGTACGCTTGTTACCCAACAATATACAGCCTGGCACAGACCAGTGGCTTAGGCGCTTAAATAAAGGCAATCTTCCATAAAATTGTTGAAATGAAGTAAAAGAGATTTATTGTGTCCTTTGCCTTACGCATTTCGTGTTACAAACACGTAATCATAGGCCTATGATTAAGTGTTTGTAACACGAAACACGTAAGGCAGAGGACACAATAAATCTCTTTTACTTTATTTCAACAATTTGATGGAAGATTGCCTTTATTTGAGTGCCTGCTCCAGATTTATTCACGGTTGTCCACTCCCTATGCTGAGGGCTCAGGGCGGTGCACCTGGGCCACTTCCTTGATGTGGTGAGTTAATATTCTACTTCATGGAGACCCCTTTTTTACAATGGAGTAACAAGATATTACTGGGCCCCACAGCAGATTATTTTTCAGGCCCACAAGTTCAACCAGTTTTGCCAATATTTATTTAAATTTTATATGAATAGGACCTCATGGGGCTCCAATACCTCCTGGTGCCCCTCTGCTTCTCTTCTGTGCTTCTGGCACAGACCAAACAGAAACCAAGGAATGTAGGATCTGTGATGCTGACACAATTGTACTTTCATGTCAGCTTTGTAGATTTTCTGTTGATTGCCATTTAAAGGATTAAAAAAGGCAGGGGGAGGGGGTAAACTTTAAGAGGTTGGCTATTTTTGGCATGAAATCTCTATCTGGGTCATATCTTGGTTCTGGGTATGCTTCCCTATAAAGGTGCCCATGACAGTTTCTGAAAAACGCTTACACTTGATTATAACACTGATGGTTATTCCCATTGTCCTGACATTCTTCATTAAAGGGGTTGTTCACCTTCCAAACACTTATTCAGTTCAGTAGTTTTCAGATTGTTCCCCAGAAATAAAGACTTTTTTCAATTACTTTCCATAATTTATTTTTTACTGTTTTTCTAAAATCTAAGTTTAAAGTTGAATGTTCGTGTCTCTGGTGTTTGAGTCTGGCAGCTCAGTAATTCAGGTGCAGACTCTAAACTGTTACAATTTTGCAACATTTAGTTGATACATTTCTCAGGAGCATCTCTGGAGTATTAGCAACTATTGTATTAATTCCAACAGCTGCCTGTAATGAAACCTGGAGATTCTGCTCAGCAGGGACAAAGAGAAGAAATGTATCAACTAAATGTATCAATTTAGAACAGTTTACAGGGTCGGCGACCCCCCCCCTCCCAGGGCTGCATCAGAAGGTGGAAAATTACACTTTACATTTCAATGTTAGAAAAATGGTCACACATAGAAAATAGAAAGTATTTGGAAAAAGTCGCTATTTCTGGTGATCTATCTGAAAACAACTAGTTGTTTGAAGGTGAACCACACTTTAAGGTCCACTGAAGAGCAGAATGCAGAAAAATATGAGATGCACTTATTGTATAGCACAGTGTAATATGTCAGACCATGTACAAATACGGGATCGCAATATTTGAATGTTTAGCAAGTATTTGTGTAAAGAAAAGACAATATTGATTTTGGGACAAAGGGGAATAGGACAAGCAGTTCCATTTGCTATGTTTGCACAAAGTTTCAGGGACAGTAAAGTAGTAAATGTCATTCCTGCCTTGTTGTTAGATCTTTCAAACTATTTGGTAGAACTGGAATATAGTAGTTACGTGGTTTCAATAAATGCATATATCGTAATCCTTCTTGCAACGGGCAGGTGCTTTGCACCAACTCCATTTACCTACATCAGGGAGAAAGAACACTAAGAATGTACCATGGAAGCTAGGGAACGTTCTCCAATGTTTCAAATGATTTTATGCAGTTCTAAGAGAAACATCCACATGTGATGCTAACTGGAATATTTGCACATGCACTTGCCTTAAAGGGAAACTATCGCAAAAATAAACATTTTATATAAGCTTCTTCAACATACTGAAATAAGAAACTTTCTAAATGCAATCAATTAATATTCTGCATAGTTTCTGAAATAATCAAATTTATCTTCACTATCCCTCTCTCAGCATCTGTTTCTCTTCATTCTGTCTTCTTGCAGCAGTTGGGTGTCAGATAGTCATTGACAGTTAGATATTTTATAGGGGGGCTCCCTTTCCTATCAGATGTATTAGAGCTCACTCAAATAACTGATTCCAGTACAAACAAAATCTAAAAAAAAAAAAAAATAACTGCATTTTGCACAAATCCTGCATGTAGAGAGACATGATGTCTGGTGATTTTAATAGAGCGAGCCCTAATATATCTTCTAGGCAGCAGGAGCCCCCCTATAAGATATATTGGATCTAACTGTCAAAGATTATCTGACACCCAACTCCTGCATGAAGACAGAATGAAGAGAAACAGATGCTGAGAGAGGGACAGTGAACATACACTTGATTATTTCAGAAACAGTACAGAATATTTAATTGATTGCATTTAGAAAGTTTTTTTTTCAGTATGCTGAAGCTTATATTAGATTTTCATTTTCACAATATTTCCTCTTTAAGGGCAACTAACGGTCAAATGACTTTACTAAATAACTGTTTAATGCTCAAAGTCTATGCAGCTAATTATCCATGTGCCCAGGCCTGAATGGGCAATCTGTCCGTTCGGGCAAATGCCCGAGGGGCTGCTCTATATTTTGTTCAAGTGGGCTGCTGGCTCCTGATCCTAATTGAAAACTGTGCTGCATAATCTTTCCCACACTACTGACTCCAGCTGTTTCCGGAAGCCACGACACACCCCTTCACTGTCAGTGTGATAGAAAGACAATAAATTAAAAGAGACGACTTGTCACCTTCGCCTTCTTTTAAGCATGCAACTTTTTCCCGGGCTCCTGATATCCAACGGCCGCGTTGCCCTGCAGCTCGGCCTACGACCGCGTTCCAGACTTGATTTATTTAGGAATCTTCTCACAGGCTTGACCCGACATGAGAGGATTGAGACAACCTGGGCTCGGGCGGAAAAGCTGCAGCAGTATACAGAAAAACGGATTGACTATTGCAAGCAAGGGGACACAGACAAGCGAGCTATGAAAATGGCTAACTTTTGGCTGATGCAGAAAAATTTAATTCCCAAGCTGTTCAAGGTCCTTGTCCCTCGTTTCAGCTCTCATCACAAATAATTATACCAGAATGTATCAGGTTCCCAACCGAGATAACGTGGATTGTGCTAAAATGATTGAATTCTAAGGGAATCCATACCCTACACACTAATCACACCAAAAAAAGACAATGAAAAGACTCTATTAAACCAGCGTGTTACCAACTAGAGAAGGGTCAAGCTACTTTAAACTCACCTAAGTCACATAGCGGGCCACATTTATGAATGTTTTGTACATCTCATTATTTATATGTGAATAAAATATAGTATAATAGAGAATATCCGACCAGAATAGGTCTGGTGTATACTATACTTTAATATAATATAATGCAGTACAGTTGGTTTAGTCACATTTTAGTTTATGAACACAATGAAATGTGATTATAAATGAAAAACCTTGTTCCTGTGTTTTGGAAATACATCACTTGTTTTTTGTTTTCAATGTATATAAATATATAACTTTTTAAAAAATGTAAAAAATAAATTAAAAGAGATAACGATGTCAATGTTATGTGTCAGAATCCTTACCAGAAAGTGAAAATGTTGCATGTGCAAGAGAATATACAACTGTCCACAGCATTCCAAAAAAACCCATTTTTTAATTGACAACTGTATCTTGTGATAGAAGCCTGCCTTCCTGCAGATAATAGAATATTGGCTTGTCTACAGCAATGCCTTTTCTAAAGCAATCTGATGAGAAATTAGAGTCATTATTTTCAGAGCTCTCTGATTGAAGTTCTTGAAATGTAGTCTATTGTTATGTGTTGTTTGCATATACATGACATTGCTCCTTAATATTTACATGGGATCAGATTACCTTATAACAATGGAACACACACATATATATATATATATATATATATATATATATATATATATATATATATATATATATATACAGAAACAACGCAGCATCAAAGTATTGTTCCATGAATACTTAGCAAGACACCAAATATCCCATCCACTTCTCTGGGCTCTTTGCTTTTTATGCTTTATGGGGAAATTTCTTCCACAGTAAATCCTAGGCATCATGCCAGCGACAACCATTAGTACCCTTCAACATTTTGCTTAATGGCATTTATATTTATTGACTGCACTGTTTTTTAAAAGTAGCAAAGTAAATGATAAGGATATTAGAAGTCTGATTAGAAGACTGATTTATACAGGGAACTCGGATTATCACTCATGTATTATTACACTTAAGTAAGTAAAGCAGCTCTTTTTGCTTATATATATATATATATATATTTTTTTTTTTTGCAGTTTTAACCCAATAGATGAGTGGATGAGTGAAAGATCATTGCGTGTTTACATGTGGACTGCCTTGATTTTTTTTGCCCTGGCTGCTTTTTACTCCCAGTCCAGCCCTGCATGTGCCTACTGACCAAGTGCATATATGTAGCTTATGACTTTAACACCTTACACAAAGACTGATATGCCTTTTTGTTGGCCATTTGACCTATGAGCTGAATGTTGTATATATACCAGAGAACACCACAGCTTCATTTTAATCAGCTTGAAAAATGAAATAAAATGTTCTGAAAGCTTGCTATGATTATCTTAGTTGGCCAATAAAGGTATCACCTTTATACCCTGAAGATTTGTTACATTTGCTTCTTTTGCAGTGTTTTCCTGACTGCTCACTGCAGAATCGTTTAATTACCTTGCCAACAAAAGTCTTACCCTTTACTGAAGTAATCTGCTTCTGCACTATGGGGCAAATTCACTAAGATTTGTAGTTGCGCCAGGCGTAACTTCGCCGCACTTCGCCAGGCGTAGTTTCGCCAGCGCTCCGCAAATTCACAAAAATCCGAAGTTGCGCTCAGGGGTAGCGTAAGGTTGCGAAGTTGCGCTAGCGTTGATTCGCTAAGCTAAGCGAAGTTACGCTAGCGATGGTTAATTTGCATACAGCGCCAAATTCAAATTTCAATGGAGGAATATGTAGCAGCACTACAAATGCCTGGGAAACCTTCAAAACATCAAATAAAATTTTTATTTTGCCCTACACATGTGCCCACTGTATAGTTAAGTTGCCATGAGTTAGAAAATGTAGGGGGGAAGGAGGGGAGCCGAAAAAAAAATTTCCATCTTTTTCAGCCTATCACCCATAATATAGAAAAAACACCAGCGTTTTTTGGGACTTAGAAAAAATGTAAATTTTTTTTAAGTAATCCCTATCTACTCTATTGCGCTTCGCCTGGTCTGAGGTGGCGAAGGAAGTCTAGCGTATAAGGTAGCGTTCAGTACAATGCGCGTGTTAGTGAATTTGCGTAGTTACGTCCGTTGCGCAAATTCGCCAGGCAAGGGTGCGAAGTAACACTAGCGAATTTACGCCAGCGTTCATTAGTGAATTTGCGAAGTAACAAAAATGCCCAACGCTAGCGAATTGATGGCGCTTAGTGAATTTGCCCCTAAGTCATTTTTAGCTGGAGCAATCGTCATTGATTGCCCTTTGCCCAATTATGATCCCACTTTGTGCCATTACCCTAAGTCCCATTGACCTTTGCCACAGATGTAATGGTGTTCCTTTATGCAACCTGCCAAAAATACGGATAGTGTGAGTTTCAAGCTACTAAAATTATTTGGTAAAATAATAAAGTGATTATTATAATCTGCAAAACCTGTTTAATATTCAGAAAATCTGTTTAAAATTCCTCTGCTTGCTCTGTGATGGCATGCCTGCTGCAAGATTTCTATATCACACACAAAATATTAATAAAGAAAATGTTGCCAACAAAGCAAATTTACCTTTAATCACATTATTATGTTAAGTTTTAGGAAGCTTTCCAAAGAAAAAATAAAGGCGACGAAGGGCAGCAATTGCATAATCTCTTTTAAGTTAGTATTATTTATGTTGGGCATGATCAGGTGTCACAAACATTTTTTTCTTACAGGAAACTACAGCAGAAGATGCAAAAGTTTTTTTATTGCTTATTTTCTTTGTCAGATAACATTAAAATCATGCGCTGAACATTAAAATGAAACATTTTTGAATGTGTGTGGGTATATATTATATATACACAAACACACACATATACATACAAGGTATGCCAAGATACAAGTCCAAAAAAAAAAAAAAGAGGAGGTAACAGGTAAAATGGGAATCCCATTAACGTACAATCGTTTACACAGAAAACAAAAATAATCCATTAATATAAAAAAATTCTCAAAATCAGTTATTGCCACAATATTTATGCTGTTGATCTGTCAGTAAAGTTCTGAATAAAGCTTCTCCCAATGAATGTTTAACAACCATATGTATATTGAAGCAACAGGCATGCACGTTCCCCTGGGCTTTTGCAGCTCTCTTCTCCATTTGAATGTCCAGGCAACAGACATGTAGCAAATCTCACACCATAATTGTTCTGTCGCCAGTTTTTATGCACTGGCAGGTCTGAAATTCCAGCCCCTCGTAGACCAGGTAAAGACTCCACCAAAACTTTTTCGATTAGATTTTGTATTGCTGGTTGTGCTTTCACAAAAGCATTTTCATTGGCTTCATTTATTTCCAGATTTCTTGTAAGCGCGATAAAAGTCTCAAACGTAATTGCCGTATTTCATAAATTTGCATTAATGACAGAAAAACAATCCCATTCTATATATACAGCTAGATACAAAAATACTGTCTGACAAAATACTTAACTCTAGGTGGAAAATGAATGTTGTAAATTATAATAGCTTTAAATGGACTAACACAGAAGTGATGCAAGTTGTAATCCTAACTACATGCCTGCCTGCTGCCCTCCATACCCTATTGGACTCCCAGCATTCCAGACAGGGTAGCGGGAGATGCCGACATTTGCATTATCATGATGGTCCATTACAAAATTATTATAATCTACAAAATGCTCTTATTTCTGGACTTTCATCCTTGCCACGCTCATTGCACTGACTTGCTTAACACTTCATTTACTATACTGCAGCAGCAGAACTTTATGCATTTGTAAGAAAGCCAGTAGATTAATTATGGTCACTTACTACCCATAAGTGTTCTTTCCTCTGTGACTGCTCTACACCCAGTAATTGGTGTTACTGGTCCTTGTGGGTCTGTACTCATGGGAACAAAGGACCAATATAAACATGAACAAGCAGATAAAAAAAAAAATAACATTTTTCCCGCAGTGTTAAACGTTTATCTCCATTGCCATGGGAACATATTTGCATTGATAATTAGGTTTATTTATGACTAAAATGTAACAAAAGAAAGCTCATGGTTATATATCATATTTTGACCAATGTGGTCATTTTTTAAGAAATATGGCCATAGCTCAGATGGGCAAGATGCACCAGTTCATCTGTCACTGCAATTAATAGTGTAGTTCACCTTTAACTTTTTGCATGATGTAGCCAGTGATCATCTGAGAGAGTGTGAAACTGGTCATTATTTATTTTTTATCTTTTTTTTAATAATTTATAGTTTTTTTTCAGCAATTCTACTCTAGTTTGAAATCCCAGCAGCTACCTGGATGCTAGGGTGCAATATACTCCAGCAATCAGACTGTAGTGAGAATGAGAGAATGAATAGTAGCAGACAGAGTCATTTGGTTGCTGGGATCAGTGACCCCAATTTAAAAGATGAAAGAGGCAGAATGAGGAGGCAAATAAAAAAAAAAAGATAAAAAATGAAGACCAACTCAAAAGTTAAAAATAAACAAATTAACGTCATATTAAAAATAAACTTAACGGTAAACTACCCAGCAAATGCTAAATACACTCACTTGAGTGTTCTGGCTAGTGATAGATGAAAAGGGGTGTTTGGATTGCCACATTCTGTCACAGAGAGCAGCAGCATTCAACAAGCCTGTCATAGGGCTTAAAGTAGAAGAACTCATTATCACACACTCTATGGACAATGGCAACATGGTTTTTGGCGCTTTGGTGTCTGTGGGGTGAAGCTGAAAAGTCCCACTGAATGCTATGGTAATTTACTGAAAGCATTCTGTAACTGTCGCGTTTCTAAGTGGCACCGCTGCTTGCACCAGCACTTTAAGTAACTGCTATAGAAATAACTGGTGTGGATATTTTGGTCAGTTTGGTGCAGTGAGCTTGGTGGTTATGATTTTTAGCAACACCTAAAGTCACCCCTTGCCACTGAATAACAGAACTTCCACCTGTTTTATCAGAAGAATCAAGGACCCAGAACAGAAATAAAGGGTCTCTTTATAGTCTGCCTTTCAACTTGATTTTGTCATAAAATAATAGGAGGAAAGAAAATGAAGATCTGATCACGAAAAGCAGGAGATTCCTTATAATAAAAAGCACCAGAATTACTTACAAACAGTAGCCCCAATTCTTTTCTAACCTCTTAGGCCCCTGTTTCTTAACCTTGGGTCCCCAGATAATGCTAAACTACAATGCCCAGTATTCTCCAACACAGAATCAACGGTGAAGACACACAAGGTGTTATGATTCTACAACATCTGTGGACCCAATATTTACGAAACAGGGTTCAGTAACAGGTTTTAGGCCATTCTTGCTCCAAATGTCTGAATGTACTGCCTTGAGACACACAAGAACTTTAATCATCCTTTGCAACACAATACAGCTGTGTCAACTATTCTGTCATGACGGTGATATTGATCCAGTCCTAAAAATTGTTAAACCTAATTCATATACACTACAAATGGTGACATGAAGTAAAACTTGGACCATAATGATCCCAATAACATGGTTGACTTCTATGACATGATAAACCACTGCTTTAGGTCTATCCACTAAACCAAGTGGCATATTAATTAACACTGGAGACAAACATCACTGGTGATGTTGTCCATATCAGCCAATCAGCAATTAGATTTGAACAGTCACCTAAAAGTTAAAAACAGAATTCAAGTTTTGATTACTTGCTGTGGGCAACAGCACCGGTGATGTTTTTCTCCAATGTTAAAATATTTATTAACAGAAACTGCAATGTTCAAAGCTTCTTATTGTACAGCTGGAAAAAAAATTCCATAGAACATTCCCTTTAGCTGCCTTTCTACCACATCCTAAATCCAGCATGATAGATTTCATTCCTTTAATTGCACAATAACTATACTTGTGGATATTAGTCTGTTTCATCTTCCCTGGCACGAGCGTGTTGAAATGAAACTGCAGAGACCTGAGTAAATAACACAGCTTTTATCAGCAGGTAGAAGGTTTAGCTGGGACATTGTTCTCATTCAGTGGAACACTTGCCTAGATATCTTAACTCCTTCACTGCCTGGAGGTCCTGCAACCCACTGCACAAACATAAGGACAATGAAAAAAATCAGTGACAAATATAAGGGTTACTGAGGAGTAGAAGACAATCCTGACTTTTCCATAGACATTTTATTCCCTTTATTTAATATCTGTAATTTAGAAATCAGATCAAGCTTATATATATATATGCAGGTTATTTGAGCTGAAACTCTCTGGGGTTTTTCTTTCTGCCTTTCACAAAGGTGATGCTTTGCAGCTCCACAAAAATTAGAATTCCCTGAAAGCCATGAACTTGTCTGAAGGCCGGACATGCCACTTGTATCTGACAAGGGTGGAGTGTTAGAGGTGCCATTCCGGAACAGCGGAACAACACAAGCCCTTCTCCGCCACACATGAGAACTCTTCTGTACCATGTTAATCAACTTATGTCTCTCCCCCACCTTTACTGTTGCTACTAACTGCCTGTTTGGCTTGCTCTGGCAGTCTCATCGGATCTGTCAGGATTGATGTAGTTGTGCTCAGCCGACGAAGTGTATTCAGCACCACTACAGAAGGAAGAGAAAATGCAATTTGTGGTTATGTTTCCAGCACTGAATTCATGGCACCATACAGTATGTTAATAAAAAGCAATAAGTAAATATGAAAAGCTAGGATTATGGAAGAGGAGTCGAAATGTAATGATTGAAGTCTGGGGAGCCTATTTGGAAAGGACAAGTATGTAAATCAGGGGAGACTTTCAGCTGTTTTTGAATTAAAACTCCAAGCACCTCTATCCGCAGAGGCTTATATTAAAATATATATATATATATATATATATATATATATATATATATATATATATATATATATATATATATATATATATATATATATATATATATATATATATATATATATATATATAGTGAATAAAGTACCCCCTCTTGTAAAATATAAGGATATTATTAGTTACCGAGGAGTTTCATGACCATATAAAAACACGAGGCCGAAGGCCGAGTGTTTTTATACAGGTCATGGAACTCCGAGGTAACTTCTAATATCCTCATATTTTACAACTGGGGGTACTTTATTTATTATAATACACAAATTTTAGTGAGTCATGTGACAGAAATGACATCACTACTCACCGTTTATAACTGATGACATCACTACTCACCGTTTATAAGGATATAATTTACAGGATATTCATGGCTTTTGTGTATTATATATATATATATATATATAATTTTATAATTCAAAAGCAGATAGAGGGCTACATACAGGGCATCCCTGAAGAAAATGAAAATATCTAACAATCATTGCACACCATAATCAATTTTCATTCTTTTTCCAAAGGCCCTGAAATATCCTCTAAGACACTGCAGCTGAAGAAAAGAAGAATATGTGCTGATATATAAGGATACATACTGTAGGGGTGATGGTTAAGAGAAAGTACAGGTACTTACTGGGCCTCAAAGCACGGAGAGAGCAGTGCGTATCCAGCCAATCCTTGGTAGAGCTGCACATCTCCTCTAAGCTTGCTGTGGACACCATGTCATTGAAGGACTCAAACAATGGTTTAATGATTATGCTGAACTGTGTTACCAAATGAAGTCAAGGGAAAGGCACAAAGTACAACATGCAATGTATAGGTCTATTATTATGCATGCACATTCATATAAAACCACACTGCATATGTATTCCCTTCTAAAAAACTGTTATAAAAGGCAAATTTAAAGGCCAATTTAATTAAATCCTTTAATATATCCAGCAAAAAAAGTGCTCAAACAAGGAGACAAAATGAATACTTTGGCCTAAGGGCACACAAAGTTTTTCACACTGTCCGTAATTCCAAGTGATCACCAACCAGATACTATTACTAAACATACATTTAGTAGTAAAAATACATTTATTAAACAGTTGTGGTGATTTAGATCAGTTTTGATGATACAGTAAAACTGACCTACAGTTTGCGCACATAAATGTATAGAACACAGTGTTTTTGTGAATATATTAGTCTAGATAATAATTACTATTCCACATGGCATGCTTTGTATACAGGAGACATCAGAAATCTTATAGTTTCTACTATTTGCACTTTGATTCAGTCTTGACCCCAAGAGACTTAACATTTGAAGAGTATATTATATCATGGCAACCTGAAGCTGACAAAATGCACACTAGCCAAAGGATACGATCCAAAACTTCCAATTTTGAAGGGTTCTGCTCTTTACATATTTGTCAAAAAAATCTCTCATGTGCAATGAGCTCTGTGGCGCAATTGGCACCCCCGTTGCTGGGAGCAGCTGCTGACAAGAGCTGTAAAGGAAAAAAAACTCCATAATATATTGCTGTTAGTATACAGTTCACACATAACTACTGGCTAGTTCACAGCTGTGTACCACAAAATGATAAATGCCTGCCAGAGATAGAAGCAAGAGATACAAATTCAACAAAAATAATAACAAAAATATAGTGTTTCCCACTAAAACAAAGGTGCTGCTGTAAAAGCAAGGCCCGTAGTCAAAATTACAAATATTAAAGGGGTTGTTTTACTTTATAACTAACTTTAACTAACATTAACTTTTAGTATTATGTAATGAGTGGAATTCTGAGACTGGTCTTTGTTTTTTTTATTTTTTGTGGTTTTCTGAATTATTTGGGGGTTTTTTCAGCAGCTCTCCAGTTTGGAATAACAATAGCTACAGTATCTAGCTGCTATGGACCAGTTTACCCAAGCAACCTGGCACTGGATTGAACGAGAGACTGGAATATTAATAGAATAGGACTGGAATAGAAAGATAAAATAACATTAACATTGTAGCCTCACAGAAGGGTGAGGTGGGTTTTGTTTTGGCTAGCAGGGTTAATGACCCCCATTAGAAAGCTAGAAAAAGGCAGAAGAGGAAGAAAATAAATCAAACACTATAAAAAATGAAGACCAATTGAAAAGTTGCTAAGAATTCTAAAACTTACGAAACGGTGAACTACCCCAAAGGTTTTCTTAAAGTATGAATTCATGTTAACATAGTCGTGGTGTTTTTCTAAGCATTTTTAAATTTTACATTTTCTATTTAAAGGTTTCTGAGAAATTAGCAGTTTTAGACAGTTTTCTACTTCTAGGCAGGTTTCAGGTCAACAGCATTTTTTGAAGGCCAAGTGTCAGTGACCCAAACTGTACTTCCTGGATTCAGTTAACCCTAGCATTGCGGACTCTCAGTTAAGCCCAAAGCCTGGTCTCACAGTTTAATAAAGGAAATATCACAGAATCCACTTAATATAGAAAATTTATGTATATCTCACCGATTCTGACCGTGTGCCCTGACCCTTACATTTAAATAAATGAATGGAATATTTTTTAAAGGGGTGTTCATCTTTGAGTTAACTTTGTGTGATGTAGAGGGTGATATTCTGAGACAATTTTCAATTGGTTTTCATTTTTCATTATTTGTGGTTTTTGAGTTATTTAGTTTTTCAATCAGCAGCTCTCCAGTTTGCAATTTCAGCAATCTGGTTGCTAGGGTCCAAATTTCCATAGCAACCATGCATTCATTTGAATAGGAAACTGGAACATGAATAGGAGAGGGACTGAAAAGAAAGATGAATAATAAAAAGTAGCAATAACAATAAATTTGCAATCTCACAGAGCATTTGTTTTTTAGATGGGATCAGTGACCCCAATTTGAAAGCTGGAAAGAGTCAGAAGAAGAAGGCAAATAATTCAAAAACTATACAAAATAAAAAAATGAAGACCAATTGAAAAGTTACTTATAATTGGTCATTCTATAACATACTAAAACTTAACTTTAAGGTGAACCACCCCTTTAATCTATATATGTTTGTTAATAAGCGTTCCAGATTTTATGTGCATGTGTTCTATATATATACTGCAGTAGCAATATTTTGAATAAAATGAATGGAATACTTATTCATCTGTATGTTTGTTTATGAGCATACCAGATTTTACGTGTGTTCTATATATACTGTAGTAGCAATATTTTGACTTTAGGTTCAGAGGTGGGGCAGCAACAGGGGGAGTTCACAGATATTGACAAGGAGCAGGGAGAGGGCCCAGAGATTGGTGAAAGATGGAGGAGCACATAGGGTTTATATTTATCAAAAAGTGAAGTTAGAGATCGCCACATTCCTCTAGAGTGAAATTCTGCCATTCTTTATTAATTTCTATGGAATTTAGAGTATTTATCAATGGGTGAAAGTGAAAGTTCATCTTTTGATAAATATGCCTTTCAAAATCCCATATAAATGAATAGAGAGTGGCGGAATTTCACTCTAGAGGACTGTGGCGATCTCTAACTTCATTTTTTGATAAACATACCCCATAGACTGTGAAGGTAGGTGATGAGGATGCAGAGACATTGAGGTACAGCATGGAGATGAGTGAGGATGAAGCACATAGAAATCAGAGAAGAAACAGTGAGAAGACATGAAGGTCGTTAAGGGTAAGGAAAGCAAGGAAGAGCAAACAAATGTGTGTGGCATGACCTAGATGGCTCTAGGACCTTCCTGGAACCTATGCTTTGCTTTACTAATATGATGCTAAATATACACACTATATTATGAAAAGTACTATTGTTAACAAAACACCTCAATCTGTAACCAAGGGTGGTAATATGAAGCTAGTTCTCCCTTTGTTGCTATAACAGCCTCTCTACTCTACTTGCAGGGCTTTCAACTAAATGCTGAAAAACTGTTCCGGTCATCTGCTTTCACTCAGTAATAAGGACAGGCTGTGTAAGCAATCACCTGATAGCAAGATTCAGCTCTTCCACTTCTTCCCTGAGACGTCTTGTTTCTTCCACAGTATGGGCCCTTTCTTGCTGCAGTTTGGCAATATAGTCTACTGTTTTCTGTAGTGTGATTGCATGACTAATCTGAATATAGAAAGCAAAGGTAAAAAGAAAAATTAGAATGGCTTAGCACACAATATAAATATATGTGTGTATATATATATATATATATATATATATATATATATATATATATATATATATATATATATATATATATATATATATATATATATATATATATAGTCTTATGAAGGATCAGCACACACTGTTCTTTAGTGAAGTAATAGTGTTTATTTTCAAACAAAACACATTTTTATCCGACGTTTCGGTCCCACCTGGGGACCTTTTTCGTCCTTGAAAAAGGTCCCCAGGTGGGACCGAAACGTCGGATAAAAATGTGTTTTGTTTGAAAATAAACACTATTACTTCACTAAAGAACAGTGTGTGCTGATCCTTCATAAGACTATATACGATTTATCGATCGTGCACCACTGGCAACATGTGTCTGAGTGCTGGTACTGTGGGCCTGCATATATATATATATATATATAGCACTCATCAGTTTTCTGTAATAATAATTATAACAATTTTATTCAGCTCCAAGTAAAGCCTTTTTCGTTGGTGGCGCTGTAAGAATTTACGGTCATAATTTATTTCATATATCATTGTAGCTTGATACCCACTTACAGAGCCCTTTCTTCATGTTTACAAATTCCAAGGCTCATAATGCCTTAAGCCTCCTACTGGGTCATCATACTTAATGCAGGTTCTAGTGGGGAATCAATGTTGGTCACATTCTCTCACTGTGCCGGGTGTGCCCACACAATGCAGAAGTATGTGTGTGAATGAAGCATGAAGCGTTACTGGATTTGGAACAGAAAGTAGATGTAGAGTTGGTCTCAGCAACTTCAGGAACATTCAGGAAACTTGATCCACAAACAGAATACATGATGGAAGTTTTTACTAATTACCGGTTTTGTGTTGGATGCCACAATATTGTTCAATGTGCTGAATGCAGTCTTTATATTAAACCTTCGCTTCTGTTCTGCAGAAATATGCTTTAATCTTTGATTCTGAAAAGGAAGGAAATACAAAGTAAACCATTATTACATGGTCATGCTCCACTGTACCAGTATGATACACACAGGTGTGTTACACCACATAAGTTCTCATAAAATCATCAATGGGGTTTCCTCTCCATTAGGGTTTAATTGGATTGATGTTATCACAAGAGCAGTTACTTTTAAAATCAGTATTCACTCCGATGTAAGTAGAGAGTTTGCAATTAGTCCTCATTTTTTGTGCTTTCTAAACTATTTACATTTCCATTCTGCCTCCCTCCTGGCAGATTATTTTTTATTTTCATTGGTTTTGGCAGTATGAACAATTCTACCATGTTCACCTGCATGACATTTAAACTTTTGGCTGCTGAAGTAACCTACAGCAGCAACCAGATTTGTCAGATATTTATTGCTATTAATGTCACTTATGTTTCTTTCAGCAGTTTCAGAACTTCTCGCTGGTCACTCCGACCAGTACTGGAAAAGTTTTTCTTCCCCTATTACAGAAATAAAAAGATAAATCTAATTTTTCTTGTGCTATTACAGAGTTGCACAAAGAGCCTGATATGGTTTTTTTTACTTTACGATTATCTTGGCAAAGCAATATGCATTTGAAAGTAACTTAGGACAGAAACCAATTAACACCAGGAAATGTCAGCTACCTCACTTTAGGGCCACACAAAAATTAGAGCGCTCACCTGTTACTCCATCAGCCTTTTCAGGTATCTGGTGCTAAACAGCATACAAGGCCCCCTGCGAAGAGCCAGTACAATTGCAACAAAGTCCAAAGTAGCTGTAGCACACAATTCAGTTTTGTCAATGCAAAAAGTGACTTTTATTGGCTCATTGCAGACTTCAAAAACATGGCAACGTTTCGGGCCGCACAGGGCCCTTTCTCAAGGCTTGAGAAAGGGCCCTGTGCGGCCCGAAACGTTGCCATGTTTTTGAAGTCTGCAATGAACCAATAAAAGTTTTTTTTCAAAAACATGGCAACGTTTCGGGCCGCACAGGGCCCTTTCTCAAGGCTTGAGAAAGGGCCCTGTGCGGCCCGAAACGTTGCCATGTTTTTGAAGTCTGCAATGAACCAATAAAAGTCACTTTTTGCATTGACAAAACTGAATTGTGTGCTACAGCTACTTTGGACTTTTTTACCTAACTTTAGGGCAGGAATTACGGTAGGCAGAAGAAGCACCATGGAGGATGAGACTAGTAAATACCTCTTCTGTGTGACTACTCCAAGTTTAGGGGTTATGAGAACAGCACAGAGGCTTTCATGCACTGGGGGAAGACTTAGGGTAGGACTCCACGAGATTTTGTTTGCGATCGTGTCGCGTTGGATCAACGATGCGATGCCATGGGAAAATTCTATCTCTTACCTTATTTTTGTCGCATGCGTTTTGTCGCAGCGTGTCGGATCGCGACAAAATCGCTCGTGGAGTCCTACCCTTAGTGGTCGGGTGAGTGGCGCATGCTGAGGGGGCAGAGGTGTGCCTAATGCACCTTTACCTTGTGGCCTTGCATTGCTTCACTTACTGCACAGCCCAGATCATACCTTGTATGTTACAACTTGAGAGTCGCTTGAGGCTTTTCCTGAGCTGTGTGGGGGACTGAGGCTATGTTCAGATGCGCATGGGGATCCCTGCCTTGAATTCTGACAGTCTCGGCCTTAAAAAAAGATAAACAGAACAATGAATAAGGGCCCTGTGCAAAACACAATTGCTATGGTATGAAGTAAATTAAAGTTGATGACACAAAGGCTCTTTAAAGCCTCATGCTTGAAATGTGCCCTAATACACCACAGGCTAGTACATGACAATGTTACACATTATATATTATATAACAATCACTATTCAAGTCTGATTAGTAGTTCATTCAGATTTACCTTACATGGCACCATAAAAAAACAGTGCATTCTCCATCAGCATTAATCAATAATTTGACCTGTAGCTTTAGCTTCTATGACAATGTAACACCACTTTCTGCTAATGTTTTTGATGATCTTTAAAGGGCAAGGAAAGATGTTTTATAATTAATGCACCATTTAAATTGTTGGATTCGCCTCTCCCAGGTCGCTACCTTTGTTTTTTGAAATACCTATTGTAAACGCAGTTATTCCACCTTGTATATCTCCCTTTCATGCACTGGTCGCATCTGCCATTTCGAACTCGTCAGCAAGCGCATCTTTTCTGTTCATCTGCGCATGTGCAAACTTTCCCTGCCTGTATCATGCGCTCCAGCGGGTGGGAAAGCCATTCATAAAACACAAGATGTACACATGCACAGAAACAAAAGAATACCTATTGTGCATGCGTGGCAGTCTTGATCTTGAGACCGCACAATGATTTTTGGGTAAAGTTATCACTGTACTTTCCAGTTTTTGGAAATAATTAGCAACAGATGTTTTAAAATGAGCCATGCTTCAGCAAACTTGCTCCAAGGGTGGCCTGCAATTAGGTACGCCTTTCTCTGCACTCATCATTTTGTTTAGCCTTTCCTTGCCCTTTAAACTTAGCTTCTCAACAGCAGCCTAGAGCACAATAAACATGTGCCGTGTCAGTGGCACACTAAATACAGCATAAAAAGATTAAAAACGGTGAGCTGCTATGGACAACTTTGAAGGCATGGATCATTACTACTATAGGCCTAATCAACATCAGGGGCAGCAATTTTCCATATATGATTATACAATAGTACATACTACTATAACAGTATATTGTTATGAAAAAGGGGTTATTTAGATGAAAAGGTTTTACATATGGGCTGTTTTACTCAATATATTATTATAAAGACTTGCAATGTTTGGGGGAATAGTTTCTGGATTTTTGGATTTGGCTGAATTGTGAATTCTCCACCAAAGATTTGGCCAAATGCCAAGCCATATCCAAACCTAAATGTAGATAAATATATAAATATCTGTATGTGAGGTAAGCGAGTTTATACTAATGTCTGACTAAATGTATGCTTTCAAGACAATATAGCAGATGCCCACCAAATTCAATGGGTAATCTAGAAACTTATATTACTTACAGGATGAAGGAGAAGGGGCTGTGCTGCAGCTCTGCAATGGAGTTTTTTCTCTCTTAACCAAAGACTCTGAAGTCAGGCTGGGGAACATGCGAGGCACCATAGGCTGGGACATCTGGCTGCCCTGAGTTTGCTGAGCTGGACCAACAAGGATACTGCCATGGAACTCTGGCAGTGATGGAGTCTATAAGTAAGGGAGAAAGGCTGGTATGAAGAGATTGTTGTGCAACTATCATGCAATGTAAGTAAAATTACCTATTACTCTTCCTGTAGTGGGTGATTCCATTGCCACATTTCTAACACAGAAATGCTTTGAGGTAATTATATATTTCAGGTATGGAAAGTTCTAACTCCTGCTGTCTCCAGGCTTAAAAGGCTGCACAATGGGGCATATGTGCAATAGTGTGAATTGTCAACTTTTTGCATGAATACATCAGGTATATTTTTCATGGGGACATCGCATATTCACTTAAAGTTGTATTTATGCCACTGCAAACTTAATCCCCTACATTTTGTGGACATCAGTTCTTTAAATAAATTCACCCGATAAGGTTGAAGTGGGAAAATATTGCTAAAGGATTTATACCATAAAAAAATGATGGATATGGGATATTAACACAGAGGATATGACATAGATAATGAGATACAAAAACGTGCTCTTGTGCTCTTCATAAATTGGCAAATCTTTGAAGTTTCACCTGGGAAAAAGATGCGAATGTTCTCCAGTATGAAGTTAATTCACCAAAACTTGTCAGACTGACAATGGTCAATGTTAAGTCAAATTTAAATTTTTGGTGACAATGCTCCAATTCTAACTTTAGTAAATTAGTCTCTTGATGGGGTATGCAATATGTTTGCGTCTCTCTCTCTCTATATATATATATATATATATATATATATATATATATATATATATATATATATATATATATATATATATATATATATATATATATATATATATATATATATATATATATATATATATATATATATATATATACACACACACACACACACACAGTGGTGTGTAAAGATTTGTAAACTTTTGAATTGAATTTCCAGTATTACTTTAAAAATAAAATTACCATACCGTAAAAAGTTACATATTTGTGGGTAGCAAAGGTATGCAAACCTTTGCTTTCAGTAACTGGAGCAATTCAATTATTTCAGAATCTACAGACCAGGTCTGCCAGGAAGTGTTGATTAGTTCTGAACATCGGTTTGGAAGAATTTTGGCCCATTCCTCCTTACAGAACAGTTTTAACTCATATAAACTGGCCGCTTCAAATCCTTGCACAATATTTCTATGGAATTATGGTCACCCATTCCAAAACATTAACCTTCATCTGCTTTAACCATTCTTTGGTAGCTTGACTTGTGTGTTTAGAATCTCTGTCTTACTGCATGACCTACTGTTATGATTTTGTTCATGGATGGATTCCCTGACATTTTGCTGCAGAATTTGCTGGTGCAATTCAGAATTTATAGTTTCATCAATAAAAGAGCCAACAAAGCAGGCTCCAAATATGATACTGCCACCACCATGTTTCACACAAAATATATAGTTCTTTACTATAAAAACATAACTTGAAACTGTGGCTGTCTGCTTTATTGTATTATATATAGTAAGCCAGGTCTCACTAACAGCCCATTTTAACTACAAATTTTCTACCTACCAAATGGAGTCTGCTTGATCGCCAGTATGATTAACACAAGACTCTACACACATTGGCAGTAGTAACTGAATAGCCCCTTCATGGTGAACATCTTCATGATATCTAGAGATTGCTAGGCAAACAGAACAGGAAAGTATCTTACTCCAGCGATTGCAGCAGGAGCAATAACGACGTTGGGTTGAGTAATTCTTGGAGCCAGCACAGTGTCGGTCTTAAGGGGTGCAGGTGACATTATCACAGCTTGAGTTTGTCCTTGGAAGGAAGCTAAAGGAGACATTCAGTTAAATTTTAATAGAAACACTTCATATGCTTTCAATGTTTAATAAAATTCCCATGTACAGACATTGTCTCCCTTACAGTCATGACATTTCTTAAAATAAGCCCTCCTTTCTGCACTCCATTCATACCTAGATGTAAGGAACACATATCAGCATACAAAAGACAGCTAAAGAACATTTGCCACTTCGTCATGTTTATTTTCACCTTACATGTCATTCCATAACAGCAGATGGCTCTTATTTTATAACGGACTTTAAAAGAGTTTAATGTACCTGCTGCTGGTATTTCATTTAAGATGGAGTCAGTGACCCCCATTTGAAAGCTAGAAAGAGTCAGAAGAAGGCAAATAATTCTATAACATACTAAGAGTTAACTTAAAGATGAACCACTCCTTTAAGTAAAATGGCTATGGCACTTAAAGCACGTATTGTAGCCCAACTACTTTGCATCCTATTAGAGATATACCACATTCATAATTTTTGGCAGGACACTGCCATTAAACCATACACATTCACATTTCAGCTAGGCTCTTTCGTCTTGAGTTCTTTAAAGCCTAGACTTTTCTCACATTCAGTGTCGGACTGGGGGTCCTGGGCCCACTGGGACTGCTACCTCAGGGGCCCCCACACAGTATCGGACTGGGACACCAGGGGCCCACCCAAAGACCTTATACCAGGGGCCCACTCTCAGTTCTATTATTCTTCCTCTCCTCACTCAACCTCTATTCTCCTAGTCTCTTTTCTTTACATACTATAATATATTAAACCATATATTTAGCTTTTTTGTTCTCATAGAAATTGATAATGACCATGAAATTGGCCAAATGGGCCCACGGGGAGTTTTCCTGGTATCCCGGTGGGCCAGTCCGACACTGCTCACATTTGATTTAGCTGAACACCTGATTTTACTGAGGTTTAGCCGAATCCCGAAAAATCATGGATTTTGTGCATTCCTAATTACCACTGACATCAAAGGGAAGGCACAAGGTATACTGTATGAACAATCATTCCTTAAAGGGGACCTGTCACCCAAACATAAACACCTGTTTAATAATAGTGCTTTTCAAATGAAACATGAAACCCAAATTCTTATTTTATTTAATTTTTTTTATCATAACATACCAGCTAGAAAGGTATCTGAAAATCTCATCTGTCAATCATGTATTGCCTGCCCTTCCTCTATGCCTCAAGCATGCCTCTTGCCATTCTGCACTTCCTAGACGTCACTGTGCTCCTCACATTCAGGGCCGGATTTACATAGTGGGCGCCCCTAGTCCCACTGCCATTCGTCGCCCCTGTCCCCTCCCCTTTCATCATCTGGACTGGAGCAATGGGGATTGGCGCTGAGCATTTTCCAGCTCAGCAAATGGGTGGAAAAGTCTGTAAGTTTTAATGGCAATAGCTCCACATGGTGGCGAGACTATTCTTGCTTTAAACATGTTGTAGTTAGCATTTACACCATTATTATTATTGTTAACACATATTTAAAAGGCACCAACATATTCTGTACATGGGTAAATATACAAGATTTCATACAAAAACAACCAATAAATAAAAGAGGGCCCTGCCCAAAAGAGCTTAGACTCTAAAAGGAGAAGTTCATCACCTGTCTATTTATGATGGAATCAATGTACTGTCCTAGACTGTTTAAGTTGCCTAGAAGTTTAGGCTTGCCTTTTGAATCAGCAGGACAATATCATAAAGAGAAATTGTCACACCTTTAGGAATCACTGTATCATATATATTATTTTTCAGAATTTTCTCATATCTATCTATCTAAATATATTTTTTTCAGAATCTTCTGAGATGGATACTGAACCAAATCCTAATTTGCATATGCAAATTAGTAGAGTACCAATGGGAAATGCAAACAAAATTTGCAGAAAAACAGTTGACACTTTCTATTGCCACATTGTCTAAAGTCACATGATTTTAACATTTGCAATTTAGGCAAGTCTCGAATCCAGGCCCGGGCTGCTGTAAGTTGCCATAGACAATCACTATTTATCAGGCTGTGTGTGGGGGGGGGGTGTATGGGCCTCTGTGTAATTAACACGCCAGGGCCTTTTTTGAATCTCTGTCCAGACCTCCCCGAACCAAATCAGGGATTCAATACATACCAATTCACCTTACCCACTCTAGGTAATGGTTAATGTATTTTGCATAATGGCACATGGGCCATTTTGACCACTGCTGTACTCAGGTGAAAAATAACAGTACAGGTATGGGATCTGTTATCCAGAATGCTCGGGACCTGGGGTTTTCTGGATAATGGATCTTTCTGTAATTTGGATCTTTATACCTTAAGTCTACTAGAAAATCACATAAATATTAAATAAACCCAATAGGTTGGTTCTGCTTCCAATAAGGATTAATTATATCTTAGTTTGGATCAAGTACAAGCTACTGTTTTATTATTATAGAGAAAAAGGAGGTGGTGTTTTCTCCACAATGTGTGCAATGGCGGGAATAAATATCATCCACCTGTCCACAATGCACACATGAGCATATTGTTGCTGCAATCTCCATATGTGCACAGTGATACGCAGATCCCATATATGCCTGTTACTACTACACACGGGTGGCTGAAGGCCAAATGTGACATTTGCCTTAGGGATAACCAAGTGTGTAGCACAAATTACCCCATGCAAGAACACAACGTTACACTGAAATTCATTTTGGAATTTGCTTTCAAAACAAAAAAAAAACAAAACAATTGATATAACATTTCACATTGTTTTTCAGTAAACACTGTGTTCTTCTTTAAGGCAATTATACACAGGGTGATTTCAGGCAGTGTCCATTGCATTTCTCTCCCACTATGCCCAAGTTTACCCTCTATGAAATTGCTTAACCAGGCAAAAGACAGCACTTCCATTGCAAGTGACAGGCCAAGTTGTCCGGCAAGGCAACGGCCAGGCTGTTGGGGAAAGAGGGCCGAATTATGGGTAGATAGCCAGGAGAGGCACCTGCCTAGCCCCCCACCCCCAATCTCCATATGTGCACAGTGATACGCAGATCCCATATATGCCTGTTACTACTACACACGGGTGGCTGAAGGCCAAATGTGACATTTGCCTTAGGGATAACCAAGTGTGTAGCACAAATTACCCCATGCAAGAACACAACGTTACACTGAAATTCATTTTGGAATTTGCTTTCAAAACAAAAAAAAAACAAAACAATTGATATAACATTTCACATTGTTTTTCAGTAAACACTGTGTTCTTCTTTAAGGCAATTATACACAGGGTGATTTCAGGCAGTGTCCATTGCATTTCTCTCCCACTATGCCCAAGTTTACCCTCTATGAAATTGCTTAACCAGGCAAAAGACAGCACTTCCATTGCAAGTGACAGGCCAAGTTGTCCGGCAAGGCAACGGCCAGGCTGTTGGGGAAAGAGGGCCGAATTATGGGTAGATAGCCAGGAGAGGCACCTGCCTAGCCCCCCACCCCCAACCGTTGCCTACTCCTAGTTCCAGCTGTTTGTTGTAGATCATAATATTAGTAGTAAAAACTGCTTAGATTATGCTTTGCAACTTCTGAAAGCAAGAGCATGAGTGTCATTACCATCTGTGTCTGTGAATGCAACAGTATGGTTAGTAAGACTCTCCTAATCTGCATAGAGAAGACTTCTTCTGCATACATGCAAAAGCATTTACTAATTCGTTAACAAAAATATTGCTTAACAATATACCTTTGGTGCCTAAACACTTACCAGGAGCAAAAACTAAAGATACAGTGTCTGGCTGAATAACAGGCACAATTTTTTGAGGCGTAGCTTTCTGCTTGGCTCCAGGTTTAGAGATAGCAATATATGTGTGGGGCTGGGTGGCAGTTTGTTGAGGAATCCCTGCAGGTTGTATTGAAATGTTACAAGGCACTTGCTGCTGTGTTGTGAGAATGAGGTTCTGGCTCTGGCTAAAGGTTGTTGCAGAAGGATTATGGGTAAGCGTTGGAGAGGCAGTATGTGTAATAACTGAGGTGTTGCAGAGTGGAAATTTATTCCCATCCTTGGTAATAAATGCAGGTAAAGAATCCAGAGAGGGCGCTGGAGGCACATTTGGCGAAGCAGCAGGAGTTTGGAAGAGCGGCACTGGAGGAGGAAACACTGGGACAAAACCATGCTGGCTGCTTATAGATGTCTCTGAATTAAACTTGACTGGCTCCTGAGAGGTTGAAAGGCTACCCACGCTGGCTGCTCTCTCTCTTCTCACTTCTCGCACTGGGACTATTGCCGGAGGACCAGGGGATGGGATTAACTCCTCATCTAAATTTACAGGTGCAAGAGTGCTTCTTGGTAGGGCAGAAGCCTGGAAAAAATACAATGCATTTGTCTGAATATTGTCACTACAGACTACTATAACAACAATATTAAGCAGAATAGCTGCCTACAGCTGATGAGCAGCGTTGCTGCCACATAACAGAGATGTAACAAAGCATGGCTTCAAGCCAGTCCATTGCTACTGGTAATGGCAGCTGTCCAAGGAGCTGAGAAATATTCCCTATGTATCAGGAGAGTTTATACTGGCTCACTATGCCTTAAATAGGCTATAAACTATAACGATATAGCTTCCTATGTGTACTGAACATTCTAACTGTGTTTATAATTTATTATAGGAGCTGCCATAAGCCATGCCTAACTTATCTGCTACCACTAAAGCAGCAGCCTATATTATTATAATATAATTGTGTATTTCCTTTCTTGCAGAAACATGGAACATACTGCCATGTGAAAGTTTAATATAAAATAGATGTTTGCATATACATTCAAGGGGGGTGGCAAGGTACAAAGCTATAAAAAGTCATTATTTGTTGCATACTATCTGAAACCATTAAGCTTAGGAATTACCCCGTTACATTTGCCCAGATGCTTTTTAGGGTAATTTTGTGGCTTGCACTATTCATTTTTATTATAAATGTAGCTGCTCTAGTTTAAAACCTTTAATTTATATTCTTTATGTGACATTTAGCTGGAAGACAGATGATGCAGAATATTCAGCAGTAACCATTACTCAAAAGCAACATTGTCAAAACATTACTTAACAGAAAAGATCTAAATGACCAAGGTTTCACTATTAAAAATCAATATTTCCCCTCCCCACTGCCCAATATTTGCTTAAGTCTATACAAATTCCTACGCTGGGTATTATACATGGAACAGACAGACAGACACAGATATTTTCTTAAAATGCTGCTTACCTGCGATACAGGGCTACAAGGACGTAAAGCTGCATCTGACAGTGGGACGGCAGAAACAGTAGAGGTGGAATTAAAAAAGCCTCCAGAAGGAAAACGAGTAGAAGAGAAAATATCTAGAAAGACAAATGATTGATTGTGTTGGTTGACATCTCAACAGAAATATTCTTTCAAATAAATGTAATTATGGGAATCCTACACTCACCGTGAAAGGATTCAAATGTATCCATAAGATCTAAGTTGGGTTGCAGTGGAAAAAGCTCTGGTTGGATCATATCTGCATTGCCAGCATGTGCTGTATTAAAAATAAATAAAAAAAGACAGGCAATTAAATAGTCAGTTTTACAAAATGGCTACACTCAGCATCTTTCTACTCCACTTGCGTAAATTCTCCTGTATATTAGAAATAAAGCCTGCAATGCTGAGGGTATGAAAACAACTGAAGATGGGATTATGTTCCTTACTAGATACGTGTATTTGTGTAGAACACATACCTGTCTCTTTTGGGTTGGGCTGATGTGAATAAATAGTAGAAAATAAAGTGTCACTGATTTCTGCCATAAGCATCTCCATATCGAGAAGAGGCTCCTCCTCCATCGGTACTGGGGTATCCCTGCCATCCACAGTGCTCTTCCACAGAACAATATCATCATCCTGTGGAACAATTATTAGATATATTTGAACTGTTACGAATGTTAGCTACAAGAATTGGAATTTTTAATACGAGCATCTGGCAGCGTGAAAGTGATAACAAAAGACTATTGAGCACAGCACAATGATATAATCAATCAATAGGGAAATCTGCCTGATGCAGAAGGTAAAAACTTTGCGATTATATCACATAGCTCACCCTGGCACAAAATGTCTGAGAGATATAGTCAAATATGGTGAATCATTTGAGTTGAGAGTTCCATTAGAGGCAGGGTCAGGTCAAATGTTTGCTCTTGCACGAGATGTGGGCGGATGGCACGCCTGACTGGTGCCAGACCAGCTTCTGTGACCTGTCCCATCCTGCAACAACCCACAACTGTGGTCAGCATGCCACAAGGATTTATATATGTACACTCACCTTGACCAGAGAGGTCAGAAATTGACTGGTTGGGGCATGGGTACACAAATCATTGTGCCACTATCGTGTTGTTCTTGACTTGGGTATGGGTTGACCCATGCATTACTAGTTACCACCACTGAATGTAAAAAAAACTAGTATGCTTGAGGTTTAAGGCTAAGGTTTCATAGAAGAGTACTGGAAACTGATACCCTATAAGCAGCAGTATGCTATAAGAATAAAGCTACCTGTAACATTGCCCTCTTTAGAGAGGTTTTGGATTTTGAACCCATAACTCAAGGCTATATTAAGCATTCTTCTTTGCAACAGTTCAGTATCTATGGCTTTTGTATACACATACAAGGTCCTTAGCTGAAATATGACTGTTGAAGTGTCAACCAGTCAAATGCAAGGCTACTGACGGCAATGATGCATCCTTATTCTAATCAATTATGTGTGATTAGTCTTAGATCAAACATAGAACCAAGCCTAAAGGGACTTGCACCCTGTGCAGACACAGTTGCCACAGTTACCCAGTTGCCCCCTTCCCAAGTACCCGATCCCCCCCACTCAGCACTCTTGCTGCCTAAATGGAAAAACATCTCACCTTAAATTCCTTATTCAATCACCAAGAGGGACAGCAAAACAATGAGAATAAGTACTTCTACCTGTTATTGACAATCTGCCACTAAGCAGTGATGTTTATAGGGATGAGGTTACTTACTTTAACCAAGCTGGAGAGATCCTCATCTTTGTGCTTCTGTAACTGTTGGAAAATCACAAACATTAATCAGAAATTATATTGAGGTAGGGTTGTGCAACATTAAAAAAACAAAGGATGGGTTGACAGAGTATCTGCAGGATATTACTAATGACAGCCTGGTAGGTTTATTGTAGCTGGTTGATCTAGACCAGTTGAACGACTGTTTAATCACTTGCATTTGTGACTTGGCAAGATGAGAAAAGTTTTCTTCTATGGAGCAAGGGACACAAGTATCTTGGATACTACTCATTTAACTGGTTCCTCAAAAAAAATTCCAATCTAACACACATTCTCCAAAGAAGCAGCACATGGAGTTTCAGCTAAATTAACTGTTCTGTGTAAAAATGAACCTAGGTAAACAGGCTGTACAAAATGTAAAAACAATGATAGTGATGAGTGAAATTTTTGAACATGTTTTCCCATGACAAAACACCCAAAGACTCCAATGTGTTAAAAGTTGTGCAGCTTAGAAAAAGTTTAAAAAAAAAACATTGACTTTTGCCATTTTGCGTTTTTTTTTGCAAAGTAAAACAAGACAGATTCACTGGTTTTCAATATAGTTAGTTAGCCAAAAATATAATCTAAAAAAGACTGGAGTGACCAGAAGTCTAATGCAATAGTTATAACACAACCTCCTTTGCAGCGTTCTCACCTGTTACCAGTCAGTAACAAATCAGTAAGCCAAGGAGGGCCATAAGGGACATAAGTGTTCAGTTAGTTTGCTTTGTTACATTGTACTCCCAGCTTCTGCTCGTTTAATGTACATTTCCCATATATAAACATTTCCTGATGTATATATATGGTATGAAATGAACATGCAGGTCATCTAATTCATGGCTGGAGACCCTCTGGATGTGTCTGACATTAGCTTTAGTGCCAGTGGAGCAATTTAACACAGTCACACAACTTGTAGGCAGTAGATACCGAGAATTTCTATACGGTTTCCCTTGAAGCAGATGTTTGCTTAGTGATTGCTAAACAATTTGAAAAGATAATTTTATTATTCTCCAGTTGACCTTCTGCATATAATCTTTCACTCACTTCACTAAACCATACCAGTGTCACTGCTCTGCAGTAATTTACAGCTTACTGTAAGACAATTATTGCCTCAAACAAATACGTATACTATGGGGGTGTATTTATTAACATTGGAGAAGAACATGACCGGTGATGCTGCCCTTAGCAACCAATCAGCCATTTGATTTGAACAGTCACCTACAAGTTAAGGTGGCCATATGCAGGCGGATTAAAGCTGCCGATATCGGTTCTTTAGACCGATTCCGCAGCTTATCTGCCCATGTATGGGGGCTTCCGACGGGTCTCCCCGATCAATATCTGGCCAAAAATCGTCCAGATATTGATCGGGCAGGTTTGAATTTTCCTGCTATTGAGGACCACATCAGCTAGTTGATGCAATCCTACAACCAGTTGGTGCCCATTGCCATTGTTATAATCTGATGGTTTGGCCTTGCCGTTGGTGGGCAAATCAGGAAAAGATCTCCTTGTTTGGCGACCTCTCCAAACTAGCTAATCTTATAGTATATGGTTGCCTTTAGAAAACAAAGGAAAGATCTGATTGATTGCTATGGGCAACATCAACTGTGATGTTCACCTCCAATGTTAATATATATGCCCCATGTATATACTTACTGACAAATCGCATTGTCCACATCCACTTTCCCCAAAAGCGCAATCAACTTATATCATGCAAAGCAAACTTTTCACACAATTTTCAGTACGTGGCCTGACAATCATTACAGAATCTGCCAAGGATATCAATTCATAAACGGGTGGATATCAAGTTTTTGACTAAAGAAATATACAATGGAGAGTAGTAGTAGTTACCCTCTTCTTAAAATATGTTCTCCACTTATGATATTCCCTGACCACAATTTCAATTCTTCTTTTCCAATATTTTCCATCAATGGCAATTGCCTGGGAAGAGTAAAAACAGTACATTACAAGGGATGAATTAAGGTGCTGCAATCAAGGCAAATGTGGTGCGTAACAAACAAACAGAAACCCATTACAGTTATGGGATCTATTATTCAGAATGCTTGGGATCTGGCGTTTACTGGATAAGGGATCTTTCTGTATTTTGAATCACTATACCTTAAAGCAGTGCTATCCAACTGGCCCTCACCCCTTGTGGCCCTGCACATTTAAAGGAGAAGGAAAGCTACAGAGGCATTTTATTGCCAATAGATTAGCTGCAATAGTGCAAGCTATAACACTATATTTATATTAATCAGCTCTAGAAGCTCTTTGCTTGTTTAGGATAGCAGCTGCCATATTGCTTGGTCTGCCTTAGTCTCTCCCTGCTCACTTATAGCTCTGGGCTCAGATTACAGCAGAGAAGGAATGGTTGGGGAAGAGGAGCAAACTGAAGTTTAAACTGAAAACAGGAAGTCTGATACAGAAGTCCATGTGTACACAATAGAAATGCTGTGTTTCTTTTGACAGAGGACTCAGAGCAGCATTACTTTAAGGGTTTACTTGTATATTTAGGTGGACCTTTCTTATAAGGCTTACTTAATTTTAACCTTTCCTTCTCCTTTAAGTCTGGATGCTGTGACTGCTTACCATGTTTAAGCTAAAAGGAACAGTAACACCAAAAATGAAAGTGTTTTAAATAATGTACAGTTGTGCTGCACTGGTAAACTGGTGTCGTTGCTTTGGAAACTCTTCTATAGTTTATATAAACAAGCTGCAGTGTAGCCAGAGGGCAGCCATTTACGCTGGAAAAAGGAGAAAAGGCACAGGATACAAAGCAGATAACAGATAAGCTCTACAATATACAAAGGTGTTTTTATCTGTTTTTTGCTACGTAACCTGTTCATGTTCTATTTTTTCCCCCAGCTTGAATGGCTGCTCCCATGTATAGTAGTATTCCTAAAGCAAATACCCAACTTTCATCAGTGCAGGTTAACACTAAATTATATTTTAATTACTTTGATACACTTTCAGTTTTTGGTGTTCCTTTAAGTCTGCTTAAAAAACATATAAAATTAAATAAACCCAAAAGGTTCGTTTGCTACCGATATGGATTTATGGATTATGATTTATAATCATCAATTAAAAAGTCCTGTATTATCAATTCAGGGAAAAAGTAAACCAGTTTTTAAAATTAGAAATATTTGCTTAAAATAGTCTCTATGGGACCTCGCCTCAATTCAGAGATTTCTGGATAACAAGTTTCTGTATAAGGGAACCCAAACCTACATATGGTAATGCAGTAAAATGAGCAGAGGTTTTCACTGGTCCAGTAACCCCCAGCAACTGATCAGCACTTGTAACAACTTGGATGGCTGCTTATTACAAGGCACTCATTGTTCTAGATAGCAATCAAAAGATTATATACCTCAGGCCTTCTTTGCTCTTCAAAATCTACTGATGCGTCCAGTGGGGTTACAAAGTTGCACACAGGATTCTTCAGTTTTTCTATATCTGCAGGCAAGAAATGAATGCTGATTACAGTTTGGGCAATTGCAATGAAATACAGTATACATATTTCTATTTGTGACAACATTTATCGGGAAAAAAAAGCAATGTTGCATAACCCTGCATGGTAGATTCTCCCAATATTCAGTTTCCTCTGCCCTTTCCCTAGATCTCCACCTCATTTATTCTCTGCAGCCTAGGTCTACCCTTCTTTCCCATATACCAATTTAATTCTGTTGCCCCTGTGAACTAGGTCTTTCCTTCTTCCCCAAACCTCTTCTTCATCATCTTCTTTATCTTGCCTGCTTACTAGTTCTTTCTTCTCGGTTTCTCATCTTCTCTGTCTCCCCTGCTCCAGGTTTTTCTACATCAGGTATCCCCAACTTGCCAGTGAGCCACATTCAAATGTAAATAAAAGAGTTGGGGAGCAATGCCAGTATAAAAAAAAGCTCATCAACTAGCTATTTGGTAGCGCCATGTGGACTGGTGCAGAAAGCACAGTTTGGTAGTGCACATGGTCTCTGTGCTCTGAAAACTTGCCTACAAGCCAGGAATTCAAAAATGGGTGCCTGCTTTGTGACCCCTTGGAGCAACATCAAATGGGTCATTGAGCAACATGTTGCTCAACAATCACTGGTTGGGGATTCCTGTTCTACATGGTACTCTTCCTCACCTATGGTCTGCTCAGCTGACTAGCCCTGTGCTTTTTCCTGTATCACCTCTTCATTCTCCCCTGCTCATAACTTATCTTTCTTCTTTGTCCCTTTTCTGCATCTCTTCCTTATGTCAATTGTCCTGGTGACTAGACCTCTCCTTCTCCGTGGCTAGGGCTAGATTGGGCCAAAATCCAAAGGCAGATTTCAGTCCCTCACAATTGGCATAGTCCTCTTCTCTGTTCGAGTCAGGAAGCTTTGCGTCAGCTCCGGAGGGAACACACTCTGCAGATTTCTGTTTGGAACACAAGGGCTTGTGTTTCTTTGGCAAAATCAGGAAAGCGTGTTTGCGTCAGAGGTGAACAGAAAAGAGGACTCTGCTGGCAGTGAGGGGCTGAAATAGGCCTGCAGCTTTCAGCAGGCTGATTTCAGCCCTAAGCGGAAGGCAAGATCCCAAGGTTCTGCAGTTCACTCCCTTTGCCGGTATATGACCTGTTCTCCCTCAGATCGACCAAAATGCAAACAACCTTTTCTTCAATTGAAGATATACCAGCGCTAAAAGCTCAGGGTAGACACAAGAAGGAAATGCAAACACAATATAGTGTAGTAGTTTTTGAATCGAATGAAATATATAACCCTTTGTGCGATAGTTAAACGATGTGGTTTTGGGGTCTTCCACCAAGGGGTCAAAAGGCCATTCTTCCGTGCTTTTTATAGATAATGTGGCCACCTCCTGTGTGGGGCAGTGGGTACTTACAGACGTTTATAATTATCACCAGCATGTAATAAAATCCCTTGTCCTATTCTTGGTAAGTATGTGGGGCAATGGGTACTTACAAACGTTTATAATTATCACCAGCATGTAATAAAATCCTTTGTCCCAATCTTGGTAAGCTCCAGGTTTCTAAAAAGCATATGCTAAAATCGTGTAAAAACTTCTTTAATAAATTAAAAAGATAAAAACATAGATTGCACTCACATGTGTGTGCTTAATATAAGCATAAAAAGCAGTTTGCATTGGGGTTCTCAAGTCCTGCGGTCCATTGTAAGATGTTACAATTTGCCTGGCGTTTGTTGGTGAGACACACTGATCCTGGTCCCCCTCTGATGACGTCACTGCTCAGCCGACGCGTTTCGTCTATTGCGACTTTCTCAAGGCTTGGGAAAGTCGCAATAGACGAAACGCGTCGGCTGAGCAGATTGTAACATCTTACAATGGACCGCAGGACTTGAGAACCCCAATGCAAACTGCTTTTTATGCTTATATTAAGCACACACATGTGAGTGCAATCTATGTTTTTATCTTTTTAATTTATTAAAGAAGTTTTTACACGATTTTAGCATATGCTTTTTAGAAACCTGGAGCTTACCAAGATTGGGACAAAGGATTTTATTACATGCTGGTGATAATTATAAACGTTTGTAAGTACCCATTGCCCCACATACTTACCAAGAATAGGACAAGGGATTTTATTACATGCTGGTGATAATTATAAACATCTGTAAGTACCCACTGCCCCACACAGGAGGTGGCCACATTATCTATAAAAAGCACGGAAGAATGGCCTTTTGACCCCTTGGTGGAAGACCCCAAAACCACATCGTTTAACTATCGCACAAAGGGTTATATATCTCATTCGATTCAAAACTACTACACTATATTGTGATTTCAGCCCTGTCTGTCCCTAGCCTATATGAACTTCCTATTATCGCTGATCCTTGAAAAAATGTCTTTGTTGTTGGATGGTGGCTGCTGTAGGGACACAGGTTCACAGGCCACTTCATTAGCGAATACAAACAAACAAAATCTATAAATATATTTAGTTACAAATATCATGCATATCTAGAGTGGAAACATATTTTGAAGCCTACGTGTACATTACAAATAAACATATATTTGGTTATTTTGTAGCCCTGTTCCTTTAAAGCTGATATACAGAAATTCAGAGGACAGCACTGTAATAAAATACTGTGACCCCGTGGCTTCACATAACAGCTGTCAGTGACTAGCGCTTGTTATTTATATAAGCTTTCATTCACTAACAGCTTTAAACAGTACAAAAAGCACTTAAAATAACTAGCGAAACATCTGGCAGATTAAGCTACTGGCTCCCTGCATAAAATACCTAGAGATAAATACTAAAATGAAACCTATGTGATGTAATGTGATTTAATGTATATAATTAGTGCAACATTGATCCAAATAAAACTTACATTGCAAATACCAGGCACGCCAAATAGCATTATTTAGACGGATTTTATCCCTCCACTGAAGCTTCAGGCCCTTGAAGTTTTTCCATTTGGGGGACACCAGTTTACCACTAAGAGACAAAATATTAGGTTACTGATATATATATCTGAAGGTCATTCAGAAAGTCATAGCCTGCCTTCTTGCAGAAGAAAAAAAATTAACCATTCAACCACCAAGAGTTGCACATTGTTAAACAGCAAGAAATGTTCTATTGCTTTATTGGTTAAGGTATTTTTACACCAAACAGATAATGGCTTAGCCATTTTGCTAGAAAAGAGTAAATTATTTCCACAGGAGAAAAACACAGAGAAGAGCACTTAATGTGTCATATATTCTATGTTGCTTCAACTTAAAGGGATAATTAATAACTAAACAAAATTCCATGTAACTGCCCATCATACAGTAATTAAAAATATGCAATGATTTTAAAGTTATATGTAAATGCAATTGCAAGTACCGGTATGGGACCTGTTATCCAGAATGTTTGTGACCTGGTATTGGATAATGGATCTTTCCGTAAGTTGGATCTTCATTCCTTAAGTCTACTAAAAAATCACGTAAACATTAAATAAACCCAATAGGCTGGTTTTGTTTCCAATAAGGATTAATTATATCTTAGTTTGGATCAAATACAAGGCACTATTTTATTACTACAGAGAACAAAAAGGGTATTGGGGAGCACCACCCATTAAACACAGGGGGTGGTGTGCAGGGTCAAATAGTTAATATACAACAGCAGAGAGAAATGAAAGAGCTGACCCATCCAACTGCACCCTCCCATCCATTAGCTCCAAAGCTCGTATGAAGTGATGAGTAAAACTTAACCTTTAATATGTCATTAAAACCAAAGTCTAGTATGCAACATTAAAATTTAAAGAGTTAGGTACAGGAGGCTGATTGACCAGGCAATTGGTGGGTTTAGGAGGTAATGTGCTATTACACTTATATATCTAAGAAGTTACTGCTAGTCAATGGTAATTAAATAGCACATTCAAATTGTCACCATAATAAATGTGAACGTCAATGAGGTCCGCTAAAGGATACCCCTCACAGTGCCAACCCCTTCTCCCACTTTGGGATCCCACCCATATAGTGTGAGGTTGAACAACTTAAACTAGTAGGTAGCAATGACCCGAAGCCATAGTTAAACGACGCACAAGTCAGTTCTCCTCATTGTCTATTAATCTTCTGCTATATTGTTATAGAAGTCAGAACCAGAATAACAGCTAGCATAACACTGATTTCAATAGCAAATACATCTTAATGAATGTATATTAGAAAGTTTTGGGTGGAGATGCCTTTTAAGACAGAGAAAGTGAATGCATTTTGGGTAGAGATGCACCGAATCCAGGATTCAGTTCGGGATTCGGCTTTTTTAAGCAGGATTCAGATTCGGCTGAATCCTTCTGAACCATTTTTTTTCTTATGTGAACAAAACAGGCCTAAGCAAGGAATAAACAAGCTGCATTAAATTAAGCCAGGGATGGTTTAGCCCTCTTGCACATGGGACAGTCTGTTCCAGTATTAGCTGAAAGGACTGGAATAGAATCAGACAAGCAGAATTCCATAGCAGGACTTCATTGACACGCAGTGCAGCTGTATTTATGCATTTAAAACACACACAACTTGATCAGCATCAATAAAGAGATATCCTATTTCATTTATTTTCCTTTCTTTTAGCAACCTAGTTCCATTACGCTGTGTTTTGTTTGACCCAGTCATGCCTTGCAGATCGTGCACTTGCAACTAGGTCATTCCTGCTGCCTTCTTCCAATGCAGTATAATACAACATGAAGGCTATGAAAGATAATATAATGAATATGAGTAACATAGGTGCAAGTGTTATGGTGGGAAGTCTTGCAGTTTTTGCAGGAACGTGTTGGCATGGGCACTTAAGAAGTCGAATACCGATAACATCCTATTTTGCCAAAAGAGTGGAATCTAGGAAAGATGCCCACAACCTGGGTTTCAGGGCCCAGTGAAAACAGTAAGCGGAGGGTTAGGTTTAACTAGTTGTGGGCAGGAAAGACTACAGCAGTGAGACACTGAGATAATAAGGCCAGACAAATAGTGTGGGCAGTTTGGCACCCAAACGAGTAGGTAGAGAGTGGTTACTACCCTGGCAGACATGTTTTCACAGCTAGCACAGAGCAATTTGAGAAAGGCCTAGATGTACCTACCAGTTGGTAAGCAGTACTTGGATATTACTTTTACTAAGTGGTGAGCAGTACCTCAGGGTATTAGTTTTTATGTATTTAGTAAAAGTAGTATTTGATTGTGAAATGACAATATTTATGAAGGGACATAAAGGCCAACTAAAGGACAGGCTAGAAAAAATTACTGAGGCAGTTAGTGTGAATAGGCGTGAAAAGAAGTGAATGGAAATGTAAAGAGTCAGATATAGGAAAAAGATATGTGGAATGATAAAAGTAGCAGAGAAGACATTGATTATTTAATAAGTGTTAACAAGTGATATAATAATATTTCTCTGGATTAATTCTAAAACAATTCAATAAACTTTATTGTCAATATACTTATTACAGTGTATTAAAATTTTGTTGCACCTAAGCTCCCCCAAGGTGCAGAATAATAAAAACAATATATACTTAAAAGACAACTCAATAAATACATAGAAGGAAAGAACCTAGCCTGGTTAGGGTGAGACGGGCTAAAAGGAGCCAAAAAGGCCTTCACATGCAAAACATGCAACATAATGCCTTCTGAAAAACAGAAGATATTTACTTGCCTCGTGCCATATACACAGAACTGCCTTAATAACAAAAAGCAGAGTTTAACTCTCACATAAGGCATTATGGGTGGAGACATGTAAATCACTTCTTTATGTCCATTTGGCCAACTATGCATCCAGAACCACTGGTTTTATAGCACAGATACAGCCTAATAGTTCAGAGCCATATTTCCAAACTAGCAGACAACCTGTTTCAATCTTGTTAGATCTCATCAGTGGAAGATATTGGAACATGGCTTCTGAGTGGGTAGGACTTGTGGAGCCGCGAAGCAAAGAACCAAGCCTGGTTAGGGTCAGACATCCTCAGTGGAAAGAAAGAGTACCTGGTCATTTTGAGACAAGATGACCTCTTTCTCTGATTCTCTACCGTCAACCTCAAAACGCGCAAAGAAATCATTCAGTTTATTCTGTAAAGCAGGATCATTACTGCATACCTGCTGTGTTGGTTTGTTGCCCATAACAGACTGAATGCCTTGCCACATACGCTGTGTACCTTTTGAAACCGTACATATGCTCGCTTAGCTTCATTTTTAGCCCATGATAGGTTAGCTCTAGCCATCACATACACCTCTCTATCCTTTGATTTAAAAGCAGTATCTCTAACAATAACACCTACATTGGTAATGAGCAAGGATCTCTTCCCCTCCACATAATAGTATAGTAGCATGTGTAAAAGGAAAAAAAATATGTTCTTCAATTATAACTCAATAGCTCAGGCTTTATGGGCCACCTGCCATAGGGGCAAATTTACTAAAGGGTGAAGTGGCTAACGCTAGCGAAAATTAGCCAGCATGACGTCATTGTTACTTTGCCGATTTACTAACGGGTGCTGGCGTAAATTCGCTAGCGAAGTGGACCTACTCTAGTGCTATTTCGCACCCTTACGCCAGGCGAAGTTGCAATATGGTGAAGGGACGTAACTACGATAATTCACTAACTTACGGATTTTCGTGAATGTTACCTCTTGCGTCAGACTTTACTTCACCACTTCAGACCAGGCGAAGTGCAATAGAGTAGATAGGGATGGTTCAAAAAAGTTAAAAAAAACCCGCTGGCGTCTTTAACTTTTTATAGGTGATAGGCTGAAAAAGAGTGACATTTTTTCCCCCCCTACATTTGATAACATATGGCACCTAAGCTATACTGCGGGCACATGTGTAGGGCATTAGAATACATTTATTAATGTTCCCTGGCCTTGTATAGAGTAATGTGTTTTCTGCTGCATATATGGCCATTGTACTTTAACTGCACGCCGTATGCAAATTTCCGATCGCTAGTGCAACTTTGAACCGCTGATCGTAACAACACTAGCGCAACTTCGCAAATGATCGGTAACTTGTGCGCAACTTCGGATCTTCGTGGATTTGCGCAGCCCTGGCAAATCTACACCTGGCGAAGTGCAGCGAAGCCAACGCTGACGCAACTTCGGAGGTAAGTAAATTTGTCCCATTGAATCTACAGTGCTGGCAAATACCAGTGTGTTGTTTCTGTGTTTTTCTTTTGACTTAGGATATGTCACATGCTTACTAGCAAAAGAGCCCACCACATTAAGGGTTAAAGGAACATGATTATTTTCATTACTTATCAATACAAACGGTTTCATGGACAAATGAAACCTATTTTGATTAAACTATATCTTTCATGCTGCAGCTGTATTAACATTCATGGTGTCTGCAGTTATACTTGGAGCATTACAGAGGTTCGTGCTTGCTGCTGGCCGACGGCATGATGCTATACCATATGCACTAATGAACCACGCAGGGAGATGCCTCAGATGCAGTGATGTGTTCGGCAGAGTCCCTGACTGCATTTCAAACTTGCTAAATGGCTGAGGAACCTGTATTGCCTTCTGGCTGTTATTCGCCTACTGTCAGCAGCTTCTAAGCCTCAGGCAGTTAGAGAGAACATATTTTTATTAACTAGAACTAAGTAATGCATTTCTGACCTGTCAGCAAACTTCAGATAGCAGTGTGATGTAAAGCAGTCATCATTTTATATTCACTTTCTGTGGTGTGCCTCTTAGCTATTCCCCAGTTATATCAGCTTTGCATTCTTGGGAAGGCTTATTAAATTGTATGAACAAGCAGACTAAAGCTGGCCATAGATGTTCAGTTTTTATCCCTTGTACAACCAACGTTCGAATATAAATTGTTTTCTTCAATGCCATTCAGATTTAAATTGTAGAAATAAATGGGTTATTCAGCTTCCAAGCACATTTTTCAGTTCAGTTTTTAGATTGTTCACCAGAAATAAAAACTTCTTTCATTGCATCTTTTATTTTTTAAGTTTAAAGGAACAGTAACACCAAAAAATAAAGTGTTCTAAAGTAATTAACATATAATATACTGTCAGCATGCACTGGTAAAAACCGTGTGTTTGCTTCAGAAATGACAACTATAGTTATATAAATAAGATGCTAGCTGCTGGAAAAAAAGGAGTAAAGGCACAGGTTACATAGCACATAACAGATAAGCCCTGTCCAATACAATGGTGTTTTATTTTTATCTGCTATGTAACCTGTACCCTTTTTCCTTATTTTCACCATTGTATTGGACAGGGCTTATCTGTCCACAATCCGAAAATTGTACAAAACTTTGTTTTCTACGATTATAACTGCATATCTATGACCAGCTTTATTAAGTATGCTTCTAAAACTCTATAAATATCTAAAACTATGTAAAGACTGGAGCTGGTATGGAGAAAAGAAAGCTTGCAGTACCCTGTATTAATCTATGCACAATTAGAATGTACATTAAATGGTCTTTTAGGGGCAAAAAACATTACATTCGGGTGCTTTCAGCAGTACAGTGTATAAGCTTTATCTCTTCTGCCTATCCCACATCTATCCCACAATGTTGACTCTCTTGTCTGTGTGCAGAAATACATATTTTAAACTATGTGTGTGTAGACACAGTACAGGATCTACTTTTATTTTCATTTTATCCTGGGGCAACTATGAGCATACATAAATCATGTGCCTTATAAGTAGTAACTTATGATTTAGGTTTACAAATCTCATGGACTGCGGACATACTGTATAACAGATAAACGACATGTGAGATTTTGTAGGATGGTGTCAGATTGGCAGATTGCATCATCATCAACATCATTTATTCATACAGCGCCAGCATGCTTTACAATAATTTATACCGAACAATCTTACAATATTTTAACGAACACCGGTTACAGAAAAATCACACCCAAGTTGGATGTAGTTATGCAGGTCATACTATAATGGGACTGCTATAAAAATCTAATGTAGAAACTACATGGAAGATTTGCCATATAACATGAAACACAGGCCCAGATTAGTGGGAAGGCCACAAAGGCCGGGCCAACGGCCACAAAAACCTGGGGGCTCAAGATAGGGAAAGAAAATCTTTTGGGGAAAAAATAAATAAATTATATATATATATATATATATATATATATATATATATATATATATATATATATATATATATGTGTGTGTGTAATCAAAACACACTATGACATTACAGTGGGGAGGATCACATTTTATAGCATCCCACAAAATCTTGTGCTATTGTGTACTGTTGCATGACAACCGCAACAAATCTCCCCATATAGTTTAGCTCTTAATCTTTAGGTATAGCCAGTCATTTTCAAATTCTTACCAAATGGGATACTCTGGCGTGGTCAGTGGATTAACTACAGAAGCAGAGCCTGTGGCTGCAGGGGGCTCCAGAGGTATAGGGGCCCGATGAAGCCCCAATTCACAGTTTTAATCAATATTGGTAAGTCAACCTGTAGACATGCAGTGTTTCTAACTAGACTGATGGGCCCCAGTGAGCTAAGTTTTGGGCCAGGCATAAACATATCAGCAGTAGTGTGCCAGAGAAAGATAAGTACTAAGAGAGAGCAGGCCTATAGAGGCAATCAGCCAACACAATGCTGGCTGTCTTAAGAAAGGTCAGTGAAAAGCAAAATGGATAGCATAAAGTTGCAGACTGTGGAAGTACATCCTATGTCTTTCTGGATTAGTACAAATCAGATGACAGTAACAGTCATTGGGCCTTTCACTATAAATAGAAGTTCAGGCAACATATTGCCCAATAATGCAGATACACACCCAGCTATTAATGTTGTGCATTCTCTTGCAATGCTGGGAAAATGCAGTGTCAAAAATAGATACAGTTACGGATACAGTTAAGGGTGGTATAAGAGAATATGACTTTAAATTTATAGTGTAGATAGGCGGGGGAAATGACAGTTTTTTTTGTCCCAAGTGCTTCCAAATGATAGCTATTGGAAGGTTTTTTGTTTTTTTTTGAAGGGTTGAGTTTTAATTGTTTTTTCACCTCCTGTCAATGGTAGCATGCTTTTATTACAGATGTTACTTGGCAGGTAGCTGGTTGAAGGGTACATACATTGTATATTATAGCCAAGCTGTTGTAGCGGAGCTATCTGTACCCCTGAGCAATCTGTTGGTAAACCCTATACATGCAATAAAACCAATACATGTATGGGATATTGTATCTGGAAACCAATTATCTAGAAAGCTTTGAATTACAGTATGGCAAATATAGTGTCCTATTTAAGTAAATTTAATTTAAAGAATTTTCTTGTTTTCGAGTCTGTAATAATAAAACCGTACCTTGTATTTGATCATTACTGAATGAATCTATATTGTTGGCAAAACAAACTAGGTTTATTTAATTTTTAATGATTTTAGCAGAGTTAAGATACGGCGATTCTAATTACTGAAAGATCCCTTATTTGGAAAACTCTAGGTTCTAAGTATTATGCATAATAGATCCTATACTTGCATCTCCCTGATACCATACACTGTGTAGCTGGTACCACAAGGTGGTAAAATGGTGGCAAAGGGACACAACACAAATCAAGTGATGGTGATATGTGGGGTGAATCCTATTGCCTTGGAAGATCCAGACAGATAACCAAAGTGGCCTAGGGTCAAAAGAGCTTTTCACAAAGTACATGTTTGCTGTACCCATCCACTGATAACTCCACAAATTACTTTTCTTCCTAACATACTGTGTGTTACAAAAATATGTATATGTACAAAGAACAGCATGAAAAGCTTTAGGAAAAAAACAAATAAATAGAGAAATATAACATGGGGGGGGTATTCACAAAATAAAAAAAATGAAAAATCTAGCCCTAAGCCTTGGCAAAAATGGCAAATGGCATACCTCCCAACATTTTGGGAATAGAAAAAGAGGGAAAAAATGTTTTGCCGCAGCGAAACTTTTTTTTACCACGCCTATTTTTGTGGCAACATCCCAAAATTACCATTTTCATTTTAGAAAATTTGGCAGGTTATGAAAGTTTGAACACACTTCTGTGGTTTTTATGTGTTATTACAGTTTTGCTATTGTATGTGAATTGCCCTTTAAGCTGCAAGTCACGGTTTCCCCAAAAGACCTGCTTATCTTAACTGGTTACAACTAATTCTTTGGTTTATCTTAAATGGTTACAAAAGTATTGTACCTGGTGGCTGTTCTGGGCTCTCTGCCAAAAGAGAAACGTTGTATCTTTTTCTGGCTGTCCAGTGCAGGAGATCAAAGAGAAAGTCAGGACATTTCAGTAACAATCTGGGACTGCGGGTTGATCTGTCAAAATCGAGACTGTTCCGCAAAAAACGGTATGAAATGGGCTTCAGAAAAGCTTCTGTCAGGGTAACCCTGATGCTAAAATCATCACTTAAAGTAATCCTGAGGACCCTCAATAAACTATACCAGTGCTGTCCAACTTCTGTGTTACAGAAAGCTGACATTTTTCAGGCCTACATGGTGAAGGGCCGATAATGGAAGCCAGTGTTGACCACTCCCTGTTTTTAAACCACTCCCACTTTAAACCACGCCCATGTTACCACAAGACCATGTCCACATTAATTGTGGTAGCACACCAAAAAAACAGATGGTTGGTGCTCACTGCATGGATATCACTTATCACTCTTATGTGAAAAAAGCCGTCATATTAAATCCATATACCTCCTCATCCCCTGTGGATAACACAGCACCCCCAGCACATGATTAAACGTCTTAAGGGTCCCTAACAATAAATTATTTTCAAATGTTAACAAACCCCCAGAACAAATACCAGGCTTATGTTCCACAGGCAGAGTAGGGCACACACAGGTAGAGTATGTCACACACAGGCAGAGCAGGGCACACAAAGGCAGAGCAAGGCACACAAAGGCAGAGCAAGGCACACACAGGCAGACTATGTCACACACAGGTAGAGCAGGGCATACACAGGCAGAGCAGGGCATACACAGGCAGAGCAGGGCACACACAGGCAGAGTACGTCACACACAGGCAGAGTATGTCACACACAGGCAGAGCAGGACACACACAGGCAAAGTATGTCACACACAGGCAGAGCAGGGCAAACACAGGCAGATAGGGCACAAAGGCAGAGTATGTCACACACAGGCAGAGCAGGGCACACACAGGCAGAGCAGGGCACACACAGGCAGAGTATGTCACACACAGGCAGCGTATGTCACACATAGGCAGAGTATGTCACACATAGGCAGAGTAGGGCAGACACAGGGAGCATAGGGAAGGCAGAACAGACAGAACATACCCACGTCCTCTCGCTCTGTACACTACTACTTTGTGTGTCAAAGACAAGAAATCTTCTGGGCAGAAGAGGAGTGTACTTCATCAGTCTGACCCGCAACCTACCCTGACCCGCAATGGTTGGCCAAATTGCATCCTGAACCCAACCAACCCATGGGTCACAGCGGGTTTGAGGTCAACCCACACATCACTAGTTGCCACGGTCAGCAAAGTAAAGCACATTTTAAATAAATTCTGTTTATTTAAATTCTGTTTATTATAGGTCAGATTCCTGCAGAGGACTGAAAGGGGTTAACCATCTTTATTTCAAGGAACTGTTACAGCTGTAGCTAAATGGAATTACATTTTCCTTTGTCTGATTTAAGAAACAAAAAAACAGTGAATGGAAAAAACTAATTCTGAACATTATATACAAAAAAAGCTGCTAACATTGTCAATATTAGATTAATGAATATGGCTTATATTCAACATTCATTTTGCCTATGGTTTTAATTAGGAGATATATAGTTTTTTTTTCTTTCACTAAACAGGGGAAATCACAAATTGAAAGTATAGCCACGAGCACAATCACAACAAAAAAGCAGTCCACTGAGAAGCCCTCTGTACAAAATAACACATTCCTCCCTTCCCCCAGCACTTGCATGTTAGGCTGTGAGATAAGGAGCAGCTCATAATTCAGAGACTTCTTAGAGGACTGCTCATTTATTTTGATTTGTGCTTGTACAAACCAGGAACTAGAATATGGCTTTATGGTATACTAAACTGGGAAAAATATATTATTGAACTGGGAATATCACTCCTAAATAAATAAACTGTTAGGCAACACACTGGGATTCCCTCACAGAATTCCTGCTGCTTTGCATACAAATGAGGAGGGCATCTCCTCAACCATAATGCTCTTCTTGTACTGTTTAGGAATAACAAAAATCATATAGATTTGCTACTGAAAACAACAGACAAAAATATATGTAGCACAAACAATATTCACTGAACTAAATTTGAATAAAGGGGGGGCATACTGTCCCTTTAACCCTTTCTTGAAAGGGGATAGCCTTCTTTTATAAAGACATATATGGTTAAGGCCATAACTTAACAAAACTACATTTTCCTCTCCCTGATTTTCACTTCCTTCCAGAAACACTAATAGCAGTGAATAGGAAACCCAGTTTCTCAAGATTATACACAGATGTTGAACGAGTATCTTATTCCTAACATTTTAACACTTTCCCTGCTGGCTTTGATCGTGCCACACCATGCATCGTCACAGAGAAACCCGGGAAAACAGATAATTCAAGGAAGATCCATTAAGTGTTTAGAACCCTTTAGTACTTCGCAAATTGAGAAAACTTGTTTTTTAATGCTAAATCAATGTCTAGTAGTAGGCACATCAAATCCAATTGCTGAGCCGCTTTTGAATTAAAAGCTAGTGACTAACTACAACTGCAACTGTGTGGGTTTGTTAAACAATTTCAGCATTTTTCACCACTACTACTGATGACCGTTGTGTATATATACCATTCTGTCTGTTCAGCTTTACGAGTAAAAGGACTCACTGTTTTCCCTGTAAAACCTCTGCACGTTCAAATAGGTTGGAGCTTAAATATAGCAGCATGCGCAGCACAGATCACCTGCCAGACACATAATACAGCCAACGGCCCCTAAGGATCAGGTTCTTCTAACCTCCTGTCTAGTGCTGAAAATATCCCACAAGGCCGCTCCCAAAATAAACCTCTGGAAGATAAAATCTTGTCAGAGAAAACACAAAACAAAAACACCCTGGCTGGCATGATTCACAGCATTTTACAACTGAGTTATAGTCAGAGAAATTAAATAAATGTAATTTCCAGTTTGAAAGGAACAGCAAGGAGACCGCACAACATATTGCAGAACAGCAAGTAGTGAAATGATTAAACAATGGAATGCATTTTGTCCTTGGGTACTCAGATACCAGGCCAAGCATTCTCTGATTATTTCAAGGCTACAAATGGGAAGACATTTAAGAATTGTATTAAACTTTGGAGTGATGCAAGGTAGAAATAAACAGCAAGAAAAACAAGTTTCACTACCATTTTTTTTGGGAATTTCCCGTAGACTGAAACTGATCCACTGGTATTTTAAATCAGGATTGCTGCTGACAGGATCTCAGCTGCTGAGTGGTTTCACTTTAACGGGAGCTTATCGGTGGAGGGTTTGCTGGTGTGGATCCTGCACATTTAGGGCTCTTACACATGAGCGTTTTTACCTGCGCTCCCCTGCGTTCCGTTTTTCGACGTTCAGCCGCATGGGAGCGCAGGAATAGACGCATTTAATTATTTCAAATGGGGCTGTACTCACACAGGCGCATGTAGGCGCCGAACGCAGGAAAAATGCAGCATGTTGCGTCTCAACCTGCGTTCAGCGCCTACATGCGCCTGTGTGAGTACAGCCCCATTTGAAATAATTAAATGCGTCTATTCCTGCGCTCCCCTGCGGCTGAACGCCGAAAAACGGAACGCAGGGAAGCGCAGGTAAAAACGCTCATGTGTAAGAGCCCTTAGCATTTATACTTCTGTATGCAAAACAGTCGGAATCCTAATGAGGAAACACGTTAAAAGTTTTTTTTTTCTTAGAGGTTGAATTATACCCTCTGAGTTTAAATGCAGAGTCCTAACAGCTGTTTACTGTAAGGCTAATGGCGGATGGGGTTTTTGGCAGCAAGTAACCTCCGGAATAGACAGAAGAGGTCAAAATGCTTCTGTCCACCTGTCCGCACTCCCAAAGGCACCAAATATTAGACACCTTATTGAACAAATACAGAGCAGCAACAGGAGGATCTCTGAGCCAGACTCATTGGGGCACACGCTCTGCAACTTGTGTGCAATTAAATAATGTGAATTCAGTTAATGCCTGTTTTGTAAATAGCACACAACAACAATAAAAACATTCATATCAATCTTCTTGACACAAGTGAGTTGTGTGAGTGCAATGCATTAAGGGTAACCATGAAATTTCCTGTAAATGGTGCAGAAAAGACATGAGCATGGCCAGTGTGGACAGAATACAGAAGGCCGGAGAAGCACTGACCTAAACAATTATCCAATAAGGAAAATTCTTCCCAGTACAGTCATGTGACCGCCTCACTGAGACTGACCTTCTTTGCTGCTAGCGGTGATGTTTGGTAATGTTTGACAGTTTAGGATTAAGAAACTGGGTTAAACTTGATTAATTAACAAATTGACCTCAGAAGGCATGCCAATTTAAATGGCTTAATTATTTAGCACTGCAAATTTGACTTGAATACAATTAGCCTAATATACTAATTATACTGTAAGAAGTTTGTATGGAAAACAAAATAAATACACAGTAGCATTAACCTTTTTGTTTCAATAGGATGTAACAGACGTTTCAAACAAACATTTTTTGGGCTCAATGGAGTGGAAGGTACACACTGTAGTTTCTATTAATGAATCTCTAGCTCTCACATACTGCCACATACTTTAGGCATAAACTCTTGAAAAGGACAGTTACAGTATTTATCGATTAAGGTAGAGTTTTAGTTGTTTTCTAATTTATGAAAAAACTTGAATGTAAAAAAAACTCGAATCAATGATTTCAGTGTGAAGAACCTGAAAACTCTATTACTCGAGTTTTTGGCGGAAAAAAAACTTGAATTACTCAAATTATGAGTTTTTTAGCAAAACCCACCATAAAAAACTCAAACATCATAAAGGCTACAAACATCTTCAAATGGTTCTATTTACGCCCCACAATTCATTCTCGCATTATTCTTAAATACACAGTATCCCAGTTTCAAGTACACAACTTGTTTTGTCACACAGTAAAAGTCCCACTGTGATTTAAAAAACCAGGCATTATCAGAGGCAGCTGGAGAGCACAAAAGCACCGGTGCACGGTTTCATTTCTTCCATGGATATAACCATGCTGATTGTCCCTTAGAGACTTCACAGTCACTGCCGATAACAACCAAGTGGTATTTAGAGTACATCTTTAGCTGCCAGTGTCAAATCTGCCCAACAATTACGGTTATCATCAACCACTTTACACTGCTGGCAAGTCGTGCAATTTCTAGGAACCCAAAGAACACGGCAAAACAGGGGCTTTTATTCCTAACTGGAAACCTTTTTATAGAAAACAAAACTATTTATTTATATGCTTTAAACATTCAAAGGAAATTAGGAAACCACACTTAAAGGGATATTTTTAATTTCGGACTTTTCCTTAGCTTGAAGCACTAGCTGCGTCTGTTGCACCACTAGCCTACTTTAAATTCTGTAAAGTCGCATGCACTGAAATATTACCTGATTTCTTCATTTTAGCAACAAGCTTAATGAGATGAACCTCCAAGTAAAATATGAATATGAGTTTTAGCAGTATTTCTATTTTTTTGCAGGGATTTCTGGTGTCTCAGTAATAGAGTGCAGACACACAGGTTACTTTACAGGTACAGGATTCATTATCTGTAAACCTGTTATCCAGAAAGCTTCGAATTACGTGAACCACATCTCTCATAGACTCCATTTTATCCAAATAATCCACATTTTTAAAAATGATTTCTTTTTTCTCTGAAGTAATAAAACGGTACCTTGTACTTGATCCCAACTAAGATATAATTTATCCTTATTGGAAGCAAAACCAGCCTATTGGGTTTATTTAATATTTAAATGATTTTCTAGCAGACTTAAGGTATGAAGATTCAAATTACGGAAAAACCGTTATCCAGAAAAAACACAGGTTCCAAGCATTCTGGATAACAGGTCTCATACCTGTATAATACAGCAATCTTTTCCAATCAGCTGTCTCTATGCATAGGTTGTGCTCTTTCCCTATAGGATTAAGTCATTGTTCCTGAACTGGTGAAATTTCAAGATGCCGTTCAGTGCTTGTTCTATTAAGATGAAGGACGTGCCAAATTCACATTTTTAGGGTTTGGTTAAATTTCAAATACATAACAAAATATTCCCTTATTCCCATATGTCATCTTCAGTTGTCCAGTAGTCTAAAGTTATGTTTGGTTTCGACAGGGCACTCAGGATTTGGGCAAATTCTGAACCAAATCAAAATGTGTAATTTAGACACTGTGCACAAAGCAGGTGCTTATTTTTAAATTCTTGGCTTTCCATGCAAGTTTTGGTTTCATAGCAACCAGGTGTACTGCCAAAACGGAGACTCCTATAGGCTATCAGTCCACACAGGGGGCTACCTATAGACATTTATAGTATATATTTGGCACCCCCAGGTACTTTTTCATGCACTTAAATGTGGCTCATGAGTAAAAAAAATGCTTAGGGCATTAGTGATCTGAAGGTTCTTCAGTCTCAGTATGTGCGATATTGAGCAATTAAATCAATATACATCTCACCAATGAGTGTCATCAGCCATTTCTTTCTAATGTAATATACAATGGGGTATATGTATTTTAGCCCGTCTGAATCAAGGCATTATTTGTTCACTTGCATCTTTGCTTAAATAAAACAGCATACCTGCCCAACAGAACTTTCTCGCTTTCTAATATACAAGAGCCATGAATATTGTGTAAATTATATCCTTATAAACAATGCATATTAATGTCATTTCTGTCACATGACTCACTGAAACTTGTGTATTATAATAAATAAAGTACCCTCTTTTGCAAAATATAAGGATACTTAAAGTCACCTCGGAGTTCCATGACCTGTGTAAAAACACTTGTGTTAGATGGTCATGGAACGCCTCAGTAATTTAAGGCCCCCATACACGGGCCGATAAAAGCTGCCAACAGACCAGGTCGGCAGCTTATTGGCCATGTGTGGGGCCATCCAGCGGATCGCGGCCTCATCTGCGAGTTTATGTGTTCCTGCGATCCGACTGCATCGGATGCATTATAAACTGATCATTCGGGAGAGATCCGCTCGTTTGGTGATTTCTCTACGTCACCTCTGTGGCCAGCTTTATAATATCCTTATATTTTACAAGAGGGGTACTTTATTCACTATATAAATCTGTTATAGTACACTGTAATCATACTTGAGTCAGTGCCAAACATATGTCTGGAGTACAAAAAAAAAGGTTATTGTTCAGGACAGACGCAACTATAATGAATATAAAGCAGTGTTTAAATAGGTTTTAGTGTAGTTATTTGTTTTACAGCTGATAGGGAAAGGTCAGGCCAAGCAGTCACTCCTGCATCGAGCGCCAATCAAACACTGGAAAAACAAAGAAAAGAGAAAAAGACTGTGCCTGTGTTAGTAGAGATTTCTTATCTTTCGCAACTGCTTATATAACGCTTACAAGTTCGCTCACTCCTGCCAGTGCTCACGTCTCTTCTATGATGTAACACAAACAATTAGCAGGCTGGCCTAAATGCACAACATCTGCCACCATATCATACATGGGACATCGCTTTCACTTGGACCGAAAAATGTTTCAAGTAAATGTTTTATCACAAATGTTTGTACATATTTGTTCTATACCACCACAAATGTATCAGGTGCATTGCAAAGCATTAACAGGTGTAATAATAATTTTACTTTTTCGAATGAAAACAGCTTACGAAATGGTCATTTAAACAAATGATTGATTAAAAATAGGAATACACAGATTACATTACCAATCCCGCACAAAAGAATCCGTTATCCGTCGAACC